>NW_014569605.1:0-97500 GCF_001313835.1 Polistes canadensis
TTTCAATTCATTTCAATTCAATATATTTCAATTTTTTCCAAGATATAATAATTTATTGAATATATATAATGTAATGTATTTTTTATTGCATCTTATATAATAGCAAATCGCGTAAGTGTCAAAAAAGCTTAAGTATTTTTCTCTTTGTCTCATGAAAAGTAAATACAGTTAATACTTGAGAATTTAGTTAATGATACTGTTTTTTAATTGTTTGATTGGGCTGAATCCGGCAGTACTGCAAGACCGGCTCAACCCGCGGCGGACTCGAAGCAAGCTCCGAAATTCCACCAAGTTCCAAAAATCTAGCTAATATTCTGGCAATTCTATGAATTGCGTATCAGATATTAAGCTGATAAGAACAGATACTACACTTTGATCTTAGCCATAGGCCGAGAAGCGATAATAAAACTTAATTTCATCGCTTTATTATACTTTTTTATGTGGGAAAATGATTGCGAGTATTGTGCGACATCTAGTGGCGATCGATGATTTTTTTGTCGCCTTAGTGTCGCTAACTGCTGTGGATTTGGGTGTCATTGACGCTTGCAGAGACATCTGCAATTTTGTTTCTGTGAAAAACAGAGTTAAATTTCGTATTATAGGTTAAATATATCAATAGTGAGGGGTAATATTGGAAACTGGAACAAATATTAATATATATATATATATATTTTGTTGTTTTAAGTACATTAGAAAAAATCGAATATTTTTAATAGTTTATAAATCGACGTGATATTCCTGACTTTTATAATAAAAAGTAATAGAAGTAGTCTTTTTTATTCTTGAAATATTCGCATAACTTATATTATTAATCACGAGTTAACCTCTATGGGCCGAATTTTGTTTATTAATAAAAATAAATGTGTGGAACTAAAAATCAACAATTATAAATATATATATGCGGATAGAAAAGAAAGTTTCTGGTTTACACAGTATTATTACAATAAATTCTCTGTGTTACTTTCAGGTAACAACAGCCTAGCATGTTTTCACTTCTGCGTAGAGAAACCTAAGCGTCAAATTCTTCTAAGTATTTTGCACCTAGCGTTAAATGTAAAATGTCAATAAATTATATTGATTCCTGGGGCTTACAGAATGCAATGAATTCTGTCAACGGATGCACGACTGGTGTAAGCTAAGTAAATATCATCTCTTTTTCCGTCAAAATCTATCCCTTTGGTATCTTTATAGATCTTCTTCAATAAAACTGATAAACATGGTCAGGAATTGTTCGCTGCAACAAATTCCTCAACTTGTTCTGACATTTAACAGAACACAAAAGCTTTATCCTAAATATACAGAAATGTCTCTTATAGGCCATTATTACTTCAAAGTAACAGAACTGTATCATAAAAAAAAAGTAACAAAATGATATTTGAAATGCAAGAAGATAAGTTGTTATTGATATTCAAACTTAGAATTATAATATACACAATTTTTTATTTGGTAAACACCGACAGAAGCACAAATAATATCAATTGAAAAAAAAGATTTCGCTTGCTTCTACTGCAGATAGTTTGCGCAACATTTATTTTATTTTAGATTAATGGTATTAGCAACCGTCATGAATATTTGTATTAGTTTTCTCTGAGACATTACAGAATTAAGATGTATATGCCATCTCATTAAAGAAACTATAATTATTGGGTAAAATGCCAAAAAATTATCATGTTACTTGAAAGTAACACTAGCCCATAGATGGTTAATATCTTTTTTCATTCTTGGTTCAAGAAGCTCTAGTAAATTTTCTGTTTATAAGAACTAGATATTTTTTTATAACGAAAAAATGAAAAGGATTTAATAAAGTATCATTCCGGGTCTTTAATTTCGCATGTCATAAAAATAAGATATAATAAATATTACAATTTCATTTTTATATTATTAATTTATATCAGTTACCATTCGTTAAAAAATAAAGACGTTATTCCTAACTAAATCATAGATAGTGTGT
Organism: Polistes canadensis; assembly: GCF_001313835.1. Lineage (NCBI taxonomy): Eukaryota > Metazoa > Arthropoda > Insecta > Hymenoptera > Vespidae > Polistes > Polistes canadensis. The sequence continues at coordinate 1,952 of NW_014569605.1, forward strand.
AACATCATTTGCCCAATGATATCAAATTTTATGTTTATTGTCTCATAAAAAATGTGTTAAGCTAGACGTTTTAACTTACGCGGTAGTTTTTGCATACATATTACCCATATCAGAATGGAATCTATTCTAGAAAGAAAAGTGTAATATTTAAATATATTTATGATTAAATATATTGAAAAAAATGTTTCATAAAATAATATTAATTATAATAACCATTGATTTTTTCAAATAGAAACGGAAGAATGTATATGTATATATAATATATTAATATATATGTATATATTTAACGCACCACACACAAGAGTAAATATATGTACCTTACAATGTAATACGGCGAATATTAATTGCAGCCTCTTATCGTAGGCAAATGATCAAAGCCTTGCTGATGGTGCATGGTCGTGCTTTTAGGCCGATTGTCATTTTGACCATGCGCGATAATGTTCATTTGAGGAAGTTGCGGCAATAACATTTGATTATATCTTGAATTATCGGTTCGGTATCCATGGTCTTCAACAACGTAATTGTTTATTTGACTAAGTCTCGAGCGATCTCTGTACTTTTTGAGTTTCTCGAATTCTTCTAATTCCACATCAGGAATTTTAAAATGAAAATTTTCGAAGTATTCATGCTGCAGTAGTTGTTCACACGTCAACCTTACATTCGGATCTTTGTCCAAGCATTTTTCCATAAAATCAATCTATCAATGAACATGAAAAATATATACTTTATGTTAGAAAAATAAAAAATACTGCATGAAATAGTCACGTTTAGAAATACGATTTACGATTCAGATAAACATAATAGCATTGATTATAAATATTACCTGTAAGTGCGTATTCGGTCTATCAGGGAAAATGTCTTTAAACCGTATAAGCGTTTGCGGTGATGGAAGCGTTATACCAGCAAAGAATTCGTTTTGCTGAAATATAGCTATGTGTCTTGGTAATAGGTCGCCTACAGTCCTTCTTATTAAATAAAGTTGATCCACATCCGATTTTCCAGGCCATAGCGCCTCTCCTCGAATTAATTCGGCAAATACGCACCCTATTGCCCAAACATCTACAGGAGTTCCATATTGAGTATCTCCAACCTATTAAAGAAAAGCCAAAAAATTCTCAAAAACAATGATAGTTCTAATATGTTTTAATCGTTTTTAAAAAAAATAACATTGCGAGAGATCTTTATGAATATTTATTTAAAGATTTGAAGTTTGTTTTTGTTTAACTTACCAGTAATTCTGGTGCTCTATACCATCTCGTTGCAACATATTCCGTATAATTTTCACCGGGACTAAGCATTCGTGCAAATCCAAAATCACAAAGCTTAACAACGCCCTCCGCCGTAATTAAAATATTCTCTGGTTTAACATCTCTGTGAACGCAACCAAGTCGGTGACAATAGGCAATCCCTTGAAGAATTTGCCACGTGAGCTGTTTGATCATGAGGTCGGGACAACCATGTGGGAATTTCTCCATTTCATTTAAAAGTGTATGTTCGCAATATTCAAATACTAAATGTAACTTTCTCTTTCGTCTAAATACTTCCAAAAGATTTACCAAATTTGGGTGTTTTAAATTCTGCTGAAAAAATATAGATATAAGAATAAGATTTTCATGAATTCCTACAAATAACGTCAACGTAACATTGAATGGAAAATTCATTTCTTAGAATGCGCGTCTAAGAATACTATAGAAATTTAATTAGATTAAATATTATATAAAATAAAAAAAAATGACGAAAGAACAATAATAATAATAAAAAAACATAGAATTTAAATACTAATTTATACCGATAAAGGAAAATCATAATTATAATAAATTAAAAAAATCGTGCATGAAAAATATTTTCTCAAAAAATTGGCACGTTCTGAAACAATATAAGAGCAACGACCGAGGCGTGCGAGCGGTTCTTTGCATACAAGTACGCCAGAACACACGCCCCAACATATTGACCAACGCGGTATTGACCGCTGACCATTTTATTTATATCGTAGTTTGCGTTTATTCATTTTCATATTTATTCAAATGCGGTTCTTATTCTTCACGAATAATTCTAATTTTTGAGCGTTCAACACTTACAAAAGTGAAGATCGTCTTGCTATTTGAAATGTTGAAAACAAGATCTATTACTATCGTACGAATACATGTATGTACATTTTTATGTATATTTGTACTCACATATGTACAATAATATTCTGACCCCATTCTTACAATAATAGTAAAGATCAAAAGACTGACCTTAAGCAAGCGTATCTCTCGAAGCGCAATTTTTCGTATAAGAGGATCGTCCTCTGTTTGCTGAAATTTTTTGACGGCTACCAACTTTCCCGTATGTCGATCTCGACACTGGAAGACAACTCCGTAACTACCCTCTCCAAGACGTGCCAATCTTTCATAACGCTCCATTGCTTTGCTTGGTGCGCGAGACCTGTGTGTAATAAAACGTAATATCTTATTTTATCTTTGATAATAAGAAAAAAAAGGAAGAAATTAGTAAATGTAATAATTTAGAAACTGTCTTTATATCTTTACATCCTCTAGTTTTTACATCTACTTTTACGTCGCGTAAATCATAGCTTTTCAAATTTTTCCCACTTACCATAGAGTAATCTATATATACGTGTGATATTATTTTAAGTAATATAACAAATATTACGAAAATAGGAATTATATAAAAGAACGTTAATATAGAAAAATATCTATTTACTATATTAAAGTGATCAAATTCAAAACATTCTTAAATTCAAATTTCAGTTTTTCCTATTATTACATCTAATGCATAATTTATTAATATGTAATAAATAATTGTTAATATTAATATTAATAATTAATAAATAAATGTTTCCCAGAATTATCTAAATACAAAAAATGTCTTCAATCACACTCACGAATTTCATATATATAGGCATTTAGGCATATCTATCCATAAATATATAGGTATTACAATATAGTGATTGTGAGATCACAATACTGATACGCACTTCTTATATTTGGCAAGACATGGCAAGGACGTAAACTGTTGAGCAAAAAGCATGTTACGTTGGTGAACAATGCAAACTGCACTGTCTACATTTTCGCTGCTGACCAAGGGTCAAACTCCCCAAGCTCATTTAATTTTATCCATTGGACGGCACAAGACGCATGCGCTTTTTTCTTCAAGGATGTTGATTTTACCACACGCATGATGTGAAAGTACGATAGTTATGATATATTAAAAAAAAAAAAAATACAAAAAAGAAGTATGAACAAAGAAACGAAAAATTAAATTTGATGTTTACAATTTAAAAAAGAATCGTACCTAGGAAAGTCGTTAATATTGGAAAGATCTCACCTTAGATTAGTAAATCCTTATTCTCCAATATTACGGCTGCGCAAAGCTTTTTTTTTATAAAAATACAATACTTTAAATAATAATATGAAAGACTGTTAATAATTCTTCCTGTATTTTATGTGATGATATCCAAGCAGTAGCTTGTTCGCGGATTGTAACAACTTTCGTTTATGCGCGTGCGCGTGCATATGTGTGTAAAAAGAGAAAAGAACTTTATATATACTAATGAATTAAAAATTTGCAAACTTACCATAATGGTATAAACTGTCTATAATTAGCAAATTTCAAATCGTTACCCATCTCGACGTTGTTAACGTAAATATATCAATTATATCAAATAATTTCATAATACATTTTTTTACTGAGAAGTATATTCAATAAGTATATATTAATTTAAACTGAAAATTCTTAATAATTTTCTAATTGTAATGGTATTGTACTATTGTTACATGTAAACGAAATCGGACGATGGGCCGTCATTATCTGCGGAAGGTTAGATACGTTCTTATAATGTCACGCTATCGATCATAAAAAATATCTTGGACTACTTGAAAAGACAAATGACGATTTCATAGGTTCATCAAGTGATATGAAATAATACATAGTCGTTATATTTTAAATTAAATAAAAAGACACCTTAAACTTTCCTAAAATTTCGAAAATATTATATCTATTATAATATACATATATTTGCGTGCAATAAAATATATTTTTGTCTGTGGCATCCTCGTAATATTATATAATATATTATAATTATACATTATAAATTATATTATATATTATATAATATATGAATAAAATATATGAATAAAAAGAATGTAATATTGTCAGATAATAATTATTACTAACAATTAATTGGACAAAGGTAATATTTGAATTTGTTTACGTACAATAAGCCCATGATAGTGTTCATTGAGTTCGATCGTAACGCCCTCCTTTCCACTAAACATACTGGGCAATACTAATGTGTAAAAATGTTGCTTTACACGTTTCTTGTCGTTGAACATACGATTATTGACGATCGATAATATACTACAGTTACTCCTATCTTGAGTCCATGACCATGAAAAAGGGGAAAAATATTTCTTTTCGCCATCCACGCGTAACGATGAAACAAGAAATAATCAAGAAATGTGATACCACATACGCATAACAATATTTTTCGTAATAACAATAGTTGTGGAGTAATGACTTTGGCAAAAAAAGATACATGTGAAAAATATTTATAAAAAATATTTTTATATTCTATAAGTGAATAGATAACTAAAAATTAATGCAAATACACTACGTTTAAAAAATAAACATCGGCAACTATTGTTCTTTGTGGTTACAATAATTAATCATTTGCATAATTATTTGTATGCTTTCGATATATGTATGTACACATATGTATAAAAAATCGATCAAGGTATAATATTAGTTATATAAAACATCACGATATATGCGCACATACGTTAATATATAAGTAAACATGCATAGGTCATACGTATGTATATTGTAAGTACGTGTAACAATATGAAATTATGCATCATCGCGCATTGTTGTTATAGACGCGACCTTGGGAATATTTACCTTCTTGGTAGCAATGGAAGCGTACTACCAAAAAGCCAAAGAGTACTATCTTGAAGCCATTTCTCCATGCGAAAGCCACTCACAAGACGATAGATTCGCGAATGATGTCTTTTTAATCTGATGTTATTAATACCCTTGAAGTTCGTTTAAAATGCAACCCAAAACGCGTCGACATTATTGACTGCATCGAATTTTGCTATAAACTATCAAAAACCGATAGCATACGTTACACCGGGTTACTTGGTCGAGACAAAATTCATACGTTTACTAACTACGTCATTCCTGGAGATCAATATTCCGTAACAAAAATTCTATTCGTGCTTAAATGGCACGCAACATCAACTTATCCTTTGGTCTATATATAGTCGATTATATCGGAAACCATTAAAATACTATACTTTCAAAGAGAATTCGAAGAGGCTTTGTCTTTCGATATTTCTAAATGTACAAAATGAAATAAATCGTATTATTACACTAGATTTTTAATTTGGAAAGTGGACGCAATCATTGATTAAAAAAAGTACTCCAATGTAAAAAGTTTAGTTTTATACGATCAATTATACTAACAGTATAGTTCTGAAAATTCCTTTTTATTAATGAACTATATCTAATTTATGTTACTTTTTTTTATACATTACATCACTAATTTCATTGCAAATAATTGAACTTATATCTATTAGAAAAACCGATAAACGAATTATACATAATTCTGCTTAAAATATTAATTTTTTCATACCCTTCTCTTGACAATTAATTGTCAAGAATACTTACATATCTATATGTATTTATGTATATCGTATAAAATTTATACTAACATTTTAATCATAAATATTTGTTTCGCGTTGGCCTCTGTATGTTGGAATTTCATCTGGCAGTTTGCAGTAATACTTGAAAAGTAAAACCATACTATATAATAGAATAAATAATAATATTTTTTATATAAAAAATCTTGATATTTCACTTTCTCCTTTAAAAGAAAAGAAAAGAAAAAAAATAATAAGTTAAAATATGAAGTTAACAAATAAGTACGCAGATAAATACATAGATAAGACAAGACATCACTTATACAAACAGTCATATATATGTTACGGGCAATATATTACTGTGGGCATTTTACAAAATGCCCAGAAGGTTTCGGTCAATCTATAAAATGTGCTTCAGTTGGCTGTGTTTAGAGCATAGTGGGAGGATTTTACTTTCCATGATTTATTTCACGCACAATAGCTTCAGATTTTCTCCGCTACCCTCCCCTCTGCTCTAAATACTCCTCATTGAGGCATATTTTATAGATTTTCCGAAACCCTCTACGCATTATATAAAATGACGGGGCAATCTGTGAAATACTTGCTTATTATACACATTGCCCGTTTTACATGAGCATTTTATAAAATGCTAGAAAAATATACACTACCCATATCATATACAATATATGTACATGATATTAAATATACTGAACGTTTTAAACACTCTTAGCACTTCGTTTTATAGAATGAGACGATTTCGTTGTCCCTTGACTTTCTCCTCTAACGGTAAAAGTAACAAAATATCTTTTGGTGCAATCTAGTCTTTCAGCTGGTAGAGCGATAACTTGTTTTTCGTCACCGTGAGTTACTTCCACCTTTGTTAAAGCACACAAATCAATACTATTTGTTTCTCTTTAATAAAGATATAGCAGCAGATTAGACACGATGTCCACTTACCGTCATTTGTCCTCTCCCACGAGTCTCTATTTTTGGAAAGTGATCCACTCGTTCTTGCGCCTCTCCGCCAACTGCAATCATCGTCTATTATCAAAATACGAAAGGTCAAACATTTAATGAATTACCACAAGTTGCATTCAATCATGTACTTACAATTAGGTATGTAAGTACTTTTAAAAAATGAATATCACAACATAACTTACTATAAGTATAAACAGGTACTGAAGTATAAGCAGTTGTAGCATGATGACACCGATGAGTTCTCTGGGTACAATATTTTGCATCTGTACAAAAATTTGGTGTGGCCGGTCTCCTTTGTAGTTTCCTTAATTGTTCGTATAAGAAGGCTTCGAAATGTCTGTCGAGTATGAATGATAAAATAAAATGTACAAAATTTCTAATTTTTCATTTTATTGTGTTAATAGGATTGAAAATACTGAAAACCTGAATGTAAATGGTTGATCATATTTAGCAACACCAAGGGTTGGACCGGTCATGCCAGCTTTATGAAATGACTCGACCTAAAAATTATTTCGATAATTACATTTACATAATGTTGTAGCGCATAAGCAACTATCGCATGCCGATTTGATATAAACATAGTACTGACAAGATGAAGCAATCTTGTTTATCTCATACTTTCCATATTCAAATAGTTGTTTGCAATTTATTGATTACAACAATCATATGTGAAAAATATATTATAATATCTCTTATACATATGTGCTACTACCTCAAAATGTATCGAATATGGGACAGGTATATGGTATTAAAATAATATATTTCTTCATCTTTTATCTTGTTTTTTCTTTCTTTTAAAGATAAACTATAAAATAAAATATCGAGAAAATGTCAATTTTTCTACTTTCCAATCCTATCTTCTTACCTGTCTTTTAACCAAAACTTGCTCATTAGCTCTACCATGCCTAATCTGCAATCTCTTAAGTTCCATCAATTGAAAAAAGATCTTCCTTTCTAAATGGTAACGACGCAAATTAATTTGAACGTCTCTCGTGACGGTATCTACATTGAGCGGTTGATGTTTTTCCAGCTTTGAACATTCGACCATGTTCCTTCTTTTTGGTATTTTAGAAACTCTCGGACTTGGTTCTATACCACTATCTCTACCGCCACTATCACGACGACACTGTTTCGTACACTGTCGAAAACGTTGATTTTCCGATGGAATCTTAGGTATCTTTTCCGAGTACGTGCAAAGTTTTCTCTGAACCTGATAATAGGAACATTATTACAAAAAAGAACGTTATTACGTTCATATAATTTCAACGTGTAAAGTAAAGCAAGAGTGTCAACTTACTTCAGGTAAAGTAACGATAGCCGAAGTTTTGGATGTACCGACGTCTAGACTTCGGTAAGTATCTTGCTCGCTAGTACTCGGCAAAACTCTCATAACGCCAATTTCGTTATTTTCTTCTTGTCTCGTATCACGTTCGCCGTCTTTTCTGATTACTTTTCTAATTTCCTTCTCGATTTCTTCATCTTCTTCATACCATTCCGGACTCTCGATAACGGCAACTATGGCACTGCGATCGAGAGAACGTTCTTCAGATTTATCAGATAAATTTTTAGTCCTGTTCGATGTTTTTGTTACGGTCAAGGGGCACTCAGCTTCTTTTGTCTGCTTTCTGGTCGAATCTTTTGAATATCTTGAACGTCTTGTTGCTGTCGGCGAAAAATTCTTGACGTCTGATAGATATAACAACACAAGATTCATTTATTTTCTTTATAGAATATTATACGATTATTCATAGAGACATATAATATAATAGATTTATAATATAATAGATTTATATTTATATGTAATAAAAAACTTAATATTAGACAACTGAAATGTGTCCGCGTTTACCTTTACTTAAGAAAGATTTTTCCTCGTTCATAGTATTATTTGCGTCTATTTTTTTGACAATCCTGACTTTATTAGGTTCTCTTGCAGTTTTATGTTCGTCAAATTTTACTTCGAGAACGGTACTCTTAGCGAGGACTGGTGTATTCGTTCTCGAAAAGTCATTCTCATCTTCTCGTATCAATACTGAATCTCTAGAATCTGAGGATAAATCAACAGATTTGCCACGTGCGGAATCTACTTGCTCCTTATCCTCGAAGAAGTCATTGCTATAAGTCGCATCGAAAGAAGGAGATGATGCCTCATTCTGACGTTTCTCTTGTTGAATTTTAAACGATTTTTTATTCGTTAAGCCAAACTCATCGATGATAATGTTTCCTTTGCACGATTCTTCGACATCCTTTTGTAATGTACCATTTATACTGTATTTTTCTTTCGAACCTATTGTCTCGATTACATCTTCCGATCTCTCTTTCTCTTTTTCTACTTTTGAAAGTTTTTCTAACGCCAAAGTTGGCATCTCTTCTCTAAGTGATTCTTTCAATGTATGAGCATGTGAAACTACTTCTGAAGCCACACTATCGTTAGCTGAATCCATGCAGCTTACAATGTTTTTCGGAGTGCTTGGCGAAATGGCAAGAATTATTTTATCGCTTTCTTCATTTTTCAATAAAAAAATATCTTTTTGAGAACTCTCCTTTCGTTGATCTAGTCCCGAATGCAGACGTCCCTCTTCCTGAGAATCCAATGAAGTGCTTTCGGGTTTTTTTACTTGGAATGCGCGCAACCTACCTAGTGAATGGTTTCTATAGAAAACGAGGCTAAGATTATAACATTTTTAGTTTATACAAAGTAGGATATGGACTGGCTCGCTTGATCTAATTAAAGTGATCATCGTGTTCTTTGTATATCCGAGTTTTTTAGATAGAATGGGTATACAGGGAAAATCATGAGAAGCAGGACACTGTAATATCTTCTTTGTTGACAATTGTATTCAAAAACTTAAAATAAAAAAGTTGCATTATTGCAGGGGGGAAACTTAAAAGATTTTTTTTAGAGGTCATTTTTTTACGAAATTTTAAGGTTATCGGTGATTTTTTATTATAAATGGACAGCTACATTTTGTTTTGCAATATTCTTATAGAGCGTAAAAAAAAAATTTAATGACCCTAACACAGATTATAAATGCTTAAAATGATCGAAATATATCGATGTACGTGTATTTAACAAAATTTTTAAACATGATATTCTTGGAAACGGAGTGAAAACTTAGTCAATACTTTCAGATGAAGAAAAATTGTGTTTAATTGTCAAGATGCGAAATAATACGTGAATTTATTATAAATATTAATAGCTTAAGGCCTTACCTTCAACCGCTTCGACATCTCTTACTACCTTCTCATTATCATTATTCCTTTCGTTTACGCTATTTTCATTCCTATCTTCAACCCCACATTGTATATTTTGGAGATCCTTCTTTAGATCTTTAGCCTTCATTACCAACGAGTTAGATAGTTGATCGGATTTTCCATAAACATCGTCCACATTATTTTGCAATTCTTCACAATTCTTATCAGATATCTCTTTTTCCAAAACATTTTCAAAAGTGACTTCCTTCGAAGTTTCTATCGTAGACTTTGGAGTATCCGGTCCTTGGTCTTTATGGACCATCGCCGTAACTAAAACTCGTTCGACGGTTTCATGGCTCGTACTATCCGTCACGTCTCTATGATGATAGCGTCTTTCTACGAAGGACATTGCCTTATCCTCTGATGTGGATGACTTTGACGCGACTTGGTCATCGTCAACGTCAATGACGTTTTTATACTCTTCTTCCTCTATTTCTTTCTTGTCTGAACGTGACTTTGGTTTAGTGCTGGCATCCTTCTCGGATACCTTTTCGGATGCTTTATCGAACGGCTTATCGGATAACTTATCGGATGTTGTCGATACACAGGATTCTGATTTCCGTCTCAAATTTCGTTTACGAGATCCTCTTTTTCTAATATCTTTTGAATTTTCTTTCGATTTCTGTGCTTTTCCTCCGGATACAATCTTTTCACACTTTTTCTTCTCAACGGACGTTCTCACGACGATTACTTCTAAACTGTCGTCGGTACCACTGTGCTCGTCTTGATCGCTCTTTGTTTCTGATTGTAAATTCTTCCGATTGGCTCGACTTGCTTCGATCTCCGACTTCGATCTCTTTTTATTCTTATCTGCGCGACATTTTGATCTCCGTCCTCCGAGCTTGCGCTGAAGAAGAAACGTTCTTACCGTTCCGTTATTCCCTAAATCTTCTTGGAAGCTATCATCGCTATAATTTATAGACGAATCACTATAATCGTCCTTAGATTTTGCTCTAAGTCGTCTTTTTCTTCCTTTTCGTGCTAACTTTTCATCAGTAGTCGTGTCATTCTCGTCGTATCTAAAAACATCATGTACAATCGTATGCGAAAAGACAATAAAAATAGAGTACAAGCATAATACTTATAATTACATTCTATATATTGTTGAGTAGTTTATAAGATAATTTATACATATATTCTTGTTTGTAATACAATCTCACATATCTACTAAATAATTATTAACGAAAATTTTGAAATCGAATCGATTCGAATTTGTTGTCGAAGAAAATGCATACCTCGCAGACTCGCTTCTGCTTCGTTGCTGATATTCTTTTCTTGAAGACGCCTTCTTAGATAGTCGAATTTCTTCTTCGCTGAAACTTCGACTGTCTCGTCGCAATAAATTCTTGGAATTTCCTTTCTTTCGTGTTCTTTTCTCGATCCATCGTTCCTCGTAATAGACACGCGGTGCCTTGCGTGCGTGATCCCATTTTGGAGGACTATCTTCCGAATCTGTGCCACTCTCAGTACGGTCAACTCGAAATTTTGCAGAAAAAACTGAAAGACAAAGGATTTCATTGAAAAGGCTTAAAATAATACCCTTGCGTTTATCGACATTCGAGGTATTCGAGAATTGAGCTAACCCTTCCCAGGCGTACTCCTGCGATCTTTTAATCGTTGAGCAGTAGTTCCACCGTGCATTTGAATCAATTTAGCACAATCTCTGTGGCCCCTATAAAGAGCAGCATCCAAAGCGGTCATCATGTTACCCTTGTTAGTCCTTAGAATCGCATTCATTCTTGCACCATGATCCAAAAGCACCTTGCAAGCATCCAAATGACCATGAAGTGCTGCTACATGAAGAGGCGTCTTACCGTCTTGCGTAACGATATCCAACGTACTCGGACGTTTTTTAGCCAACCATTTGAGGAGTTCGATTCTTCCCGAAGCTACGGCCTCGTGAGCAACCCCTGTACCTCGTACTGTTCTAGCATGCAATGAGCCACCGTGCTGCGCTAAGATTTTTAACGTTTCCAATTGACCTTTAGCTGCTGCACATAGGGCTGGCCTAAAACATATTTTTTTACTAACTTGAATAGACGTAAGAGAAATGATTCCAACTTACGTTCTACCCTTTCGATCTTGTCGATTTGGATCAGCTCCTAATTTAAGAATCAAGGCCGTAGCGTCGGCGTGACCGAGCGTAGCGGCATAGTGTAGAGCGGAACAACCATTATCATCTACATGATCGGGCTGAGATCCGCACAAATTAATTAATGCCTCGACGCATCTCGCATGACCTCTCGACGCGGCGCAATGAAGCGCCGTTAAACCGTCTTTATCCGACGCTCCTGCGGCCGCAGCTCCCCCGACCCTTTATCGTTTATCGACATCGATAAGGTTATCTACTAGCTATCTATCCATTATCTTGGAATATTTTCCCTCCCTTTTAATTCTCCCTTAGATAGTAGATGAATAAATATATACATATGTATATACATCTACATGCTAAATTAGTTAGGATATATTAATTACCTTGCCAAAGCTAAAACTGCTTCCACGCTACCGGCACTAGCCGCCCATAAGATTGCCTGTCGTCCATCTTCGTCCTTCGCATTAACGTCAGCGCCAAATTCTATAAGAGTTTGTAATACCTTTAAACCAACTTTTTTTGGAACCGCAAGTTCGGCAGTCACTGCGGCACCGCAACATTGCGCAGCGTAATGGAGAGGCGAGCCTCCGCGGAGATCTGGCGTTGAAGGCCTAGCACCCGCAGCTAAGATCAGACGTACGCATTCCGCTTCCCCGCAAACTAGAAAAACGTCAACAATTTATAGAAAAGCTCTATCTACGAAATACCTATGTATATCGCATAGTAGTTCGGTGTAATTCGACATAGCTCTGCGTTGCTTGCCCGATACCTCGCCCGATAACTATAACTAAACCCGATAACCGAATATTTATCAGTAACGTCAATCATAGCCACGATCTTTATATCGTCTTATATCGTCTTGCGTGTTGCTTTCATGCTTAGAATTACGTCACCTTATAGTAGCCGACCCACTGACTCATTACGTCCACTTGATTCATGTATATTTTCTATACTTTCCTACTTTTTAACCTATACTTTTTAGGAAATTTAAATATTACAATAATTTATCTCTTAATGAACATCGGCTACTTATAATACATCAACAATCTGTTCAATGGATAAAAACTTATATCTAATAAAAGCCGTTTTTTCTTTTAGGAAAATATTATAAATATCTTTTAGTCGGAATGATTTAATATAAAAATGTCTTTTATGGTTATCGTTTGCCTAACGAGATTTAATAAAATGCATCTTGCTAAGACCCCTACCAGTGGCCCAATGAAGAACGCTATGACCTTCCAAATCTTTGGCATTAACGTCAGCGCCATTCGCTAACAAAACAGCTACCAACTGAGTATCGCCGGCAATGACTGCGAGATGAAGAGGTGTATGTCCCTCGGCATCGGGAGCATTAACCAATTCTGGTGCCGCTGATGCAACAGCACCACCCGTCGCAGCATCCATACAGTAATGAAGTGCACTTCTTAACGTTCGATCTCTATAACAGATGCTCTCCTCTTGTTCCCTCAATAATCTCAAGACTTTATGTCTGTCGGCCTGCTGGCAAGCGTGCATCAAAGGTGTGGCGCCAATTTGCAATACTCTACGAAAGTAGTCATTTCTTTGTACAATTTTCATGTTTCGTTAAAATCAAAAATATTCTCTCATTCTTATATTATAGAATTTGTTTCCGTGTACAAAAATAAAATAGAATAAAAAGAAATAAAAAAGGACAGAAGTTATAAATCTAGTCGAGACATTACCTGTAAGGTCTCTTCTTATGATGATTTGGATAGCATGTAGGGTAATTGACGTCATACGACCATGAATTTATGACAGGCTTTAGTTTTTGTCGGAGATTCGTAGAAGGTATCAATGGCGGCAGAAACAGATCGGCTACACGTTCCTGCTTCTTTACTTGAACCTTCTCTGGAAGCTTCAAAGGTATAGGTGGAGTCTTAGTGTCCATGCCCGTCTTTGACACCGTTTTTCGACTAATACAACCTCGGGTAAGAACATCTTCTGCCTTGTAGTCGGATCGAACTCATCGTGTGGAAAAAAATCCGTCCGGTCTCGCCGCCCAGAATGTGGGTCGACGTTTAAAAGAAGTAGTTGGATGAATTTCTCTCACCTTCTTAAAAAGATATAATGCTGATGACTGAATCGTCGATGTATAATTCACTCCTATTTAATGTTTTCTCTTTACGTGTACTACACACATATACACACCGTGTAAGCATATATATATATATTAATGTCTTTCCAAATTATAGTACAAGAACTCCGTCAGTGTTACATCTATGTGTGTTTTTATGTACCCGTGGCCCTATGTTATTTCTCCTTTTCTTTTTATTATTTAGCGAACTCATCTATCCTTATGTTTTAAATATAATAATTAGCGTAAAATTAACGCGTAATGTGCTTATACATATGTATAAATAATAACTCACGTCGTAATCGATATCAATCGAAAAATGTATTATGAGGATTAGTTTTAAATAATAAGAAAATAATTTCATATCACGATCATTGAAGCAACTACATATCTCAACAAGTGATTCGTGTCTACGATAATAATGCTTTGTAGAACCGAGCCGAGGAACGACAAGCGATCTATTATCGTTACATCTGGATCACTAGGTTCTAGCCCAAATTTAAAGTTTGATTACTGACCACGTGGTAAATTGACCAGGTCACTTGATACCATAGAAACCAAACGTCACAACATTTAGCACCAATAAAGAACCACAGTGGAAAATCTCACGGCAAGGTCGCCACGTGTTTAATTCTATTATCTTACAATAGATTATTTCACATTTCAGATGCTAAATACTATAATACTATAATAAATTAGTAATCATTTATAATTATTTCATGGTGAAACATTGCCATAATTATAATTAAAATTGAACACTAGCGAATGCTACATGTCGGTATCGTTAACATTTTCTATCTCTCAAATACAATAATTCTTAAAATAAGTTCTATGTCACGTTATGTACAAGTACGAAAGAATATTGATGGATCGATAACGATTATCGCATCCAATGTGTGTATTATATAGATTTTCATTGAAAATAGACAATCGTTTAATGATTCGTCCCATTAATTATTCCTTCGCGTATATATATATTCTAAATAGTAATACCTATACCAATATTTAATTTATTTCAATTTAATGAAAGATAAGGTAGAATAGAATGATAGGTAATGTAAAAGGCTTAGTTTTTCTTTGCTAATGCATAACTCTTGTAAAAATCAGCACAATGGCATGCGTTCTTGTTGAGTAAATACATATACTTATACATACATACATATATACATACATACATACATACATACATAAACACATCCATGCAGCATACATACATATGTTGCACGTACAAGAACCCACGTGCGCGCGTGCCATAACGCAAGGGTGACTGAAAATCGTTATTTCGTTGATTCAGTGTGCAGCACGTCAATCGTTATTATACCGTTAATAATTTGTTGAGACCTTCACTATTCGTGATACTGAATCACCCGTTAAAAATTGTTTATTATATTATCACATAATTTGTGCGAGATTACTCGTGTGCGCAATGATATTACGCTTACAAAATAATCTTCAATCTTTCGTGGTTATTATTTTTGACATGAATATTGGATATTACAGATATGACATTGATACACATCTATGTAAATTGTTTAATATCAATTGAAAGCTTATAATTTCGATTTCAAGCATTTAATTTAATTGGTTATCTATCGTTATGAAAGGTGATTATTTTTTAAAATAATCTTATTAATATAAACTATACATATATATATAGAATGTAGATGTAGATGTAGATGTAAATGCATAGTAAACGTAAGGATAAGTATTTCTTAGAGACATGATTTTTGTGTTTCATATTCTAGAGAAATTCAAAACTTACTTAATAAAATAATATGTCGCACATCCTCTGAATACATCGTGACTTAAAAAAAGGCGCGAATTCGAAATTTAAATCTTATGATAGAAATACAATCACATTCAACCACGCGGATTGTTTTTCACGAAAGTGAGAAACACACCATGCTACTGTACGATACGTACTAACGCGCTGATTCCTCTGTTAGACTTCCAACTAATTCAGGGGTTGCTTAGTTACTCTTCACTACAGTAGCGCAACAACAAAACTCGCTCATATTATTAAAATATAGCAGCCCGTGATTAGTTTCTCAATGTACTCTTGAATACTTTTTCTAATGACAATTAAACAATTAATTTCAATGATGATGGTCCATCTACTTTTAAACCCATTATTTATATTTCTTTCATAAAACTTTTGTTTATCTATATATTTTAGAACGTAATGTAGTAACATTGGGGGTATAGCTCAGTGGTAGAGCATTCGACTGCAGATCGAGAGGTCCCCGGTTCAAACCCGGGTGCCCCCTCAAAAATCATAATTTTTTTTCTCTTGTTAATTATTAAAATTAATTGATAAAAGTCTTAATATTTTCATATTTAGAACCCAAAAAGGTAACTATTTTCTTTTAATATGTATGTTTGTTATTTTTTTCTTCTTTCCAAAACCAAAAGAGAAGAAAAATCTCGTTTATAATTATGATAAATAGTATTTTATCATAATTGTTTGTGAATTGCATATATCTGTAATACTATATATGTATCGTACTATATACAACGCTATATAATATGAATGCACACATGTACAATTTTGGTAAACACATTTTGTGATACAAAAAGATATTTCATAAATGCGAATTGAAACTTACAATAGTGACGATTGGTTTACTCTAGAATTAATCGATATGAGACATTGGGAAGAATAGAAATGATGATATGATGAAATGTTGCATCTGTATAGTAGGTATAATTCATTTAGAATAATCATCTGATAAAAAGAAATGCATTATCGGATGTCACTATTGTTGTCACTAGTCACATGACAGAAGGATAAAAATTGTGTTGGTGGTACTGACATGAGTAGTGAGAGACCGTACAACTAGAGAACGTCGAAGTATGATGACGTGTTGAAGTGTCTTGTATTTTAGATTTTTAAACTAATATTAATCCGAATAAACGCACCTAAAATAGAAAGTTAACAATTTATCGTGAAAGATCATACTATCTGCTAAACTATAAAATAAAACATGAATTATAGCCAATCAGGTGCACGCCGTGGTAAGTAACAAACGAATGAACAAAATTAATGAAAATCAGAAAATAAATTCTCCCGTGAAATATATCTCATCAATTGATAAGAGTGTATTCTCTTAATTCTTTTTTGTGGTACCTTATTCGCAATTCATTTAGAAGAAATGAATGAAGTAACGGAGGTTATGTTACTTTAAGTTCTATATTAAGTATCATTATTCTTTTATATGAAAACAAATGTTATCAAATAGGTAAAACAAAGAGGTTATTAGATCCATCGGCTGGCCTGACAGCACGCCCTATGCCAATGGTAGAAAATTCGTATATATACAATCAGCAGGTAAAAATATAAATTATACAGTGCTCTTTATATACTATATATAATGTTGATTACTATGTTTATACAAGGTACCTACAAACAATGGCTTGTCATCGGAATATATTTTCAATATCCAAGAACAAGCTCCATCTCCAAGCGGATTTAACCCAATGCCAATGCAACACTATGCAGCACATAATGAAGATCACACAGAGAACTACTCCAATTCTCAGTTCGCAGCTCAAATATTGTCGCAGCCAGTTGTTACCGATATGGCTGTACAATATGGAACTGCATTGGTAGGATCAGGAAGGCAACATTTTGAAAAATATGTGCCAGTTAGAGCATTAAAATATTATTTTGCTGTGGATACTAATTATGTCTTTGGAAAACTTGCAATTTTGTTCTTCCCATTCACTCACAAAGTAAGATTTAAGATCATTTAGAGACAAGGAATATTTAATTAATTGGTTAATGTATAATTGTAAAACGCATTAAATGGATTTAATACCATTAACAGGACTGGACTGTAAAATACGAACAAGATGTACCCATGCAACCACGTTATGAAAAGAATGCACCGGACATGTATATCCCAATGATGTCATTTTTAACATATGTGGTACTAGCTGGCTTGGTTTTAGGTGCGCAAGAACGTTTCAGCCCTGAACAACTTAGTATATTAGCTAGTTCTGTACTAGCTTGGGGTATAATGGAACTAATAGTTCATACTGTCAGTTTGTATGTAATGAATATTGAAACGAGCTTGACCACTTTGGATCTGCTGGCTTATTGCGGATATAAATATGTTGGTATAAATGCAGCTCTATTGAGCTCATTACCATTTAAAAAATTTGGCTATTATGCAGCATTGTTATATTTTAGTGCAACATTAGCATTTTTTCTCATGAGATCTTTGAAATTAAGAGTTATTCCGCAGGGTCAGATTTCATACACAGCAACTGGTAATAGAAGAAGACTTTACTTTATATTTTTTGTAGCAATTATTCAACCTTTATTGATGTGGTGGCTGTCTTACCATTTAATATAAATAAACATTTCAAGTACAAAGCTTATCCATTTAAAAAATAAATAAAATGTATATTTATTATAATATATCGATTATACATTTTTCTAATAAAAATTTTACGGATATGATATTGCTAAAGATATTTACATATTTACCTTTTTAAAGGAACAATTTGATTAATCAAACAAAATTTTGGGTATTTATTTTGCATATTTATCTCATAAAGTAACATTCATGCTGAATTAATGCTACATTCTTCGAATTTTGACACACGTTTTATCTAGCATATTGTTTGTATGTGTACATGCAATGCTTTTTTTATGGTATAAAACGCACTGGAACGACGTATCAGCATTTATTTTAATGGTATTTGTAATATTTCAAAAGCGAATAAAAGAAATAAGAAAAAAAATAAGCAAATGAATGATATTCCATAAATGATATTTAAATATAATATTCTCTAATGAAAAGCTTGACAAGAAGTGAGTTCCAGCACTGTTTATTATTTTTTATGAAAAAGCACTGCTCACATATAACATACTTTGCAAGTATATAAATATTTATAGATAAATATATGTTGCTGTTAATATAAAAAAATAACAGGAATTTTTTTAATAAAATACCCTTATAAATCGAGCATTCTGTGAAATATTTACACATCAAAAGCATTGCTCATTGATTCTATAGATTATCTAGAAGGTTTCAGCAAAAAATACAGATGTACATAAAGCTCACAAGTCCACTTTTCGTGTAACCAAAATCGTCTTAGTTAGGACCGGGACCACCAGTGGGCGATAGTAGGTACTTAACACGATGACGGTACAAACACTATCAAAGAAGTATTTATATATATAGTATTTACCTACTATCGCTCGCTGATGGTCCCGATGCTACTAAGATGATTTTGGTTACACGAAAAGTGGATTTGTGAACTTTATGTACTTTTGTATTTTTTAGTTTCAGTCAATCTGTAAAATGTTATTCATTAGGCTGTTTAGAGATTAGGTGGGTAGAGGGAGTGATTTTCAGCAATTACAAGTGAAATAAACCCTAAAAATTTAAAAATATGTACACATCCTCTTAACAATTTTGGATTAATCTATAAAATATGCTAAATCGATCGAAATTTTCTGGGCATTCTATAGGATGTCCTTTGCGAACGGGAATTCCATAAAATGTTTAGGTATTCTATAAAATCCATGTTTCTCCATATTAACCGTAACATATTCATATTTAAGAACTTTGTTTGGTGTGATATATTGCATTATCTTTTTGTTCTCTTTGTCCCTCGCTTGATTGGCTTTTCAGGTGTATCCTTCCTTTTCAAGTTAACGAAAAAGTCGACAGATGTCGATGCTTCCATCGTTCGATCTATGATCAGAGTAGAAAAGCTTGTAGAGAGGATCGCGAAAAAGGGCGTTGTATGACAAGAAGTATATTCTAAAACTGATTTAGTCTATTAGTTTAAAGAACAGATATTTGTAGAACGGTTCTGCAATCTCACAGTTTATGGCGCTACAATCGAGATAGATCGAATTAGTTAGCCGCAAGCTGCGGTATAGTATTGGTGTTTGTTGCTGATTGTTTCTTCTGGTGGCCAACGGGCCAAAAATGGCGGAGAGGATGAAGGCGACGGCACCGACGTCTCGACCAGTTCCAATGAAACTTTTTGCTACTTGGGAAGTTGATCGTACCCCACCGAATTGCATACCAAGGTAATCAAATCAAACCTACTCTCGTCTTTTTATTTCGTCGGTTGTTAGATGCGTCGAGCGTATATTTAGCCAAAGTCGACGCGTCACTCTGAATGCGAGGTGCTCTTTCTTCTTCTCTCTCTCTTTTTCTCTTTTTCTTTCTTTTTCCTTCTTTATGGCAATTCTTATACGTTTTATGCCGAATAACAATAAGAAATTTTCTTTTATATTTTCCAATTATCCAAATATTTTGACTTTTCTCAACAATATCTCGATAATTTCTCGATGATTCTCTCATGACACATAAATATATTATCGCATTGCAAAGCGCGAGTAATAACGCGAAGACTGTAGCATGTATAGCACGTTTGGAAGGATGCTATCTGTCATTCATCAACAGATTTTTCACATGTATCAAAACGTCAATGGGCATTCGATGAAAGGCCATAGGGGTATAAGCATACTGAATTTGCCCCCAAGAAATAATTTAATGATACTTAGAAGATATATAGGTACTAATAAAATAATAAGATCCTAAAAGTTTCGGATCCCTAACTCAATTGGTTTTTGAGAAAAAGTCAAATATCCAAAAAGTAGAGAAAAAATATTTATCACAGGATTGACTAAAAAACCGATTGATCCAAATTTTTAATATTTCTTGAGGACTCATAATAGCTTCTAGACAAAAAATAATGAGCTATATCGGTTCATAAGATCCTCGAAAAAAAATTATTTTTGTTTTAATTTCAATTTTTTACTATGATGCAATTTTTGTACAATTAGGAAACTAGTTTTTTTTTTGTAAACCTCATTCATTTCTTTATGATACTGTATGCTTTTCAAATTTTTAAAAAAGGTACGACATAGTAATAAAAAATGAAAACCACTTTTTGACCAAAATAATGTATTTATTCATATGTTTTATAAGCTTTTATTTTATTATTTTAACGTATATCCATAGAATTTTCATTTATTAAAAAATAATAATATTTCACTTCAAAATCAACAACAATTTTCAATTTTTTTTTTATATATATACCATTAGGGATAGCGTTGTAATATATTTTACGAAACTTTGAATGTACTCCAGTACATAGATGAATGCTCATGCTCTTTAGGGACTCGTTAGAAGTATAATGCTCGAACTGCGATTATACTTAATAATCTTTACTACCTTGAATATGATATATATATATATATATGTATGTATATTATTGGAAGCCGGACGAGTAAAGTTATCATGAATTTAACAGCAAGCAACTATAACTGAAGGGGAAATTAAAGGGATATTTAATTGTAGATAAAATATCATTTCCACGTTATTAACTTTTTGTGTTTCTCCTCTTTCATTTTTTTGTTGTTCCGTTCTCTTTTTCATTCTCGAGGAAAATTAGTAAACTCATAAATTGACATATATTTGAAAGTAAACAATACGACATTCAAAACAAAATAATTATATTAATTAAAATATATTAAAAGTTCTTTCTCAACATCACGTCGATTGTTCATTTACTTTTTCTTATCAAACAAAGAAAGACTAAGAAAATATAGAAGAATATGTGTACTATAAATAATACGATTTGATATAAGCATTATCATAAACCATAAATGCTTTTTTGAATTATGCGAATGATGACTTCTTGATCAATCTTTGCATATAATAACGTTCGAATAAGTCTAAAAAATTATGTAAATACGTAAAAAACTACATCTACTTAACTCAATCAAGCACATTTTGACACGTTTAACATTGAATTCTGTACCATATACTGGAACAAAAATCGATTTATTTCTCATTGACATAAATAAAAAAAGACAATATTATTTCCAA
The DNA here is from genome assembly GCF_001313835.1 of Polistes canadensis. Lineage (NCBI taxonomy): Eukaryota > Metazoa > Arthropoda > Insecta > Hymenoptera > Vespidae > Polistes > Polistes canadensis. The sequence continues at coordinate 23,876 of NW_014569605.1, forward strand.
TCCCACCAAATTGACAGAAAAATCTTCTTTTTTTGGATATTTGCCTTTCAAGTGGTTTGTGATGATTCTTTAGGCATGCACCACGATCGTTTTCGATTGACATTGTTGTACACAATCTACTTTTCGTCTCCAGTGATGATTCGTTTTAAAAACATCGAATTCATTGCGTTTAACACGTTCAACCCGGCGCATGTTTTCGAAGTCCGTATGGTCAGCGGGCTCGAGATTATCAGATGTGTATTCGTCTGGCGGCTCTTGTTTGTTTTATTATTTTCTAAGCATACTAGGTGTGGACCACAGGTGGTTCACGCCGCCAGATGAATGCAGTGCCCGTGAACCGTCGGTGGTTCACGCCGGGTAGAACGTGTTAAGCAATAAATCGCAAACGTTGATACGCTTTGTCAGATGAACTTCTTCCAAATTGTGCGGAACCCAAATATCCAGTTTTTTAACGAGCCCGACACATTTTAAATGATTCTCAATGGTTGTATGTGAAACATTTACCTTCTCTGCAATCTCCCGTGTAGTTATGTGACGATCCGCTCCGATGATGGTTTTGATTTCATCCTCATTCGGCTTAACTGGTCGACTTGAGCGTTTGTCATCTTTAAGAGAAAAATTTCCAGAACGGAATTTTTCAAACCAATTTCGGCATTGCCTTTCTTTAAGGGCTTCATCATCATACACGTCACGTATCTTTTTTGCAGCTTGCACTGCGTTCTTTCCTTTACGGAAATAATAAAGCAAAATATTACGAAAATGTTCGTTTTTGCACTCCATATTAATATTGAAGTAAAGAAAGAACATTAAGATAACATTTATGCAATGATTTTATAACGCTAGGTAAGGATTACAGATAACGTATATAATAATAAGAAAAGCATAACATTAACGAGTATTATAAAAATGGGAGTGAGAAATCTATAATATAATCAAAGTCGGCAATAACTTTCTTGCCAACCCAATAGAATTATTGTCTACGATATTTGTCTTCAAATCCGTAAAATCTTTCTGTTAATAAAAATAGACAGTATACAGAATGTGAAACTTAATGAACATATATAATTCTGGTACATATAGTATTCTCCAGGTCTTTCTTACTATTAGTTGGACTAAATTTTCACATACATATTTATGTATGTAAGTATATAGTACTTATATACGCATTTACATGTGGGTGTAAAAATATTTATTATGCCAATTATCGAATGTGATGTGAATATCGTCAGAAGATATATATAAATGATGCTTCTTTCAAATTTTTAAATACACATATGTATTACAGATTATGTTCCTTGACGTTAACACGTCTGGTTATACTTCGACCTTTGGGTTCTGATTTAACGTCCATCATAATTGCTGTAAAGATGCAAAGTTCCAAAAGAACGCTGCGTTCTAATGAAATGATTATACCAACTGGAGGTATGTTAGACACTGAGTTAGAATTACAATTCGCGCTCCAATATCCACATTTTCTCAAGAGAGATGGCAATAAACTATTAATATTATTGCAAAGAAGAAAACGTTATAAAAATCGCACAATGCTCGGATATAAAACTCTCGCTGAGGGGGTAATTAATATGGCTCAGGTAAGTTGTATTATACATTACACATCTTTGTAAAATTTTATGCTTATTGTTTGCATTTTATGTTTATTGAGCATAAATAAAGAGAAAGAGTTGTAGGTGTTACAGAAACAAATGGATCTTGAATTAGAATTGATATCCGACAAAGCAGAAAAGTACGGTGGACATTCGGTGGCTCTAGCACGTGTTAGTGTCATAGCATTAAGCTCTCAACCGGTCGATCATGATAAAAGACTTATCAATGATCCAAATGAGAGATTGTGTCCAGAATATAGTGACGAAGAAGAAGAATTCAGTTCGGAGGCTGAAGCAGAGGGTAGTGATAGTGAGCCAACATTGGAGGTACATAGACGAAAAAGTCGAGGAAAAATCCCCACCAATGCCAGAGTGCGTAAAACTTTTTTCTTTGATTAAAATTACTTTTTTTTATTTATCTGTTTAAATATCTATCTTTTTATCTATCTATATTTCTATTTATCGATCTACCCATCTATTTTAAATCTTGAGAAGCGACTATACGATTCTAAATTGTGCTGTTTCGTGTATTTTACAGCAAAGAAATCTCAAACAAAAATTTATAGCCCTTTTGAAGAGGTTCAGAGTGTCTGAAGATTTGGATCACGATCAAGAAGAAATTGGACAAAAGCTTTCAGGTATATGCATACTCGATGATAATGCTTCCTTCGGTCCTTATATTCGGCCGATCCTAAACTGGGACCAAGATAATCAAAGCTGTATGTACTAGATTTTGTACGTAATCGTATCGCGTTAATTACTATTCTCAGGCGGCGATATGGAGATTGAAGAGCTATTCGACGAACTCGAAGATTTGTCGGACAGTGGTCCAGAATTGGATACCATGTCCGTCAGTAGTACACCAAAGCCTTCGCTACGGCCTTTTTTCAGTTCCAGTCGATCTCTTTTAACACCACCACATTCAGGTAAAGCTCGACGTCTTTCATTTTATTTTTCCTTTTTATCTCCTTTTTTCTATCATTCATACCACTTCTCTCTTTTCTCTCTTCTCTCTCTCTCTCTCTCTTTCTCTTTTTTTCTCTCTCTCTCTCTCTCTCTCTCTCTCTCTCTCCCTCTCTCTCTCCCTCTCTGCTTTATCCCATTCTTAATTCTTCCATTACTCTTTAGCCTGTAGATGACACGTTTTGAATCATTCCATTCTTTGTATTATGTACTTTGGTTGCTATCGCAGAAAAAGTCTTTTTCATTAACGCGTTTTAATATCATAAAATTACAATATTCCATTATTGGCATATCTCTCTCTAATATCCAATACATCTAACACGGTAAGGATCATATTGTGCTCTATCTAAAACATGTGTTATTTGTTAATGCTTCAAGTTGCAAATTTTTGTTTATTTTACGAAAAGCGCTTTTCTTATGAATTATTCCATTTATGTGAATTAAAAAAAACTATAAGAAAATAATTAACAAAATTTCTCTCCAAGTTCTGTTAACATCGTATTTTATTGTAAATTTTCAGCAAATATCGTGGAATAAGCAGAAAATAAATTTAAACAAAAAAAATGCGACGTCATTAGAAATATACAATGTTGTTGAATGTATTAATATTGATAAAGTTTTTATAAACGAAATCAATATCGTGAGCATGTATAGACATGAATTATTTTCTTTATATATTGTAGTATGTTTTTTGTGTATATGTTACCGTCGAAGCCGGGAATGTCATTGCTACTAATTCCTCGGCATTCCTACCAATGCAAAGCGCCTTCCGACGAAGTCGGAAATAAGACTTTTTACAGAGTTTTTTCTAGGCATCGAACATAATACTTTGATATACTATAGAATATCAAATTACTATTTAAACAACGTTGTGAAAAGAATACATTCTCGGACACAGGACCAACACCCCGCTTCCATACACGTCGTCGGAAGGCGCTTTGCATTGATAGGAATGCCGAGGAATTACTAGCAATGACTGATTCCCGGCTTCGACGGTAACATATATACGTTGTTAACAACATCGAAAGTAGAAGCAGCATTATTTTATATATGTTTTTCATACTTGATTCAGGACTTAAAAATGAACAATGTAAACAAAGTGCAAGATGCCATTTATATTACGTAAATGCATTACATTAACCACGTATATACATCATTATATATCTACCGTATCAAAAGAGAGTGGATAATGTTATTGCTTCTAATACTACTATACACATATGACTAGTTTGATTTATCAGGAAGATCATAATCTATATCTTTTATTCTTATAATTTATAAATGTCATATTTTCGTTATAGTTATTTATGCTGCATGATAATTTATTATATACAAATAAATATGATAGAGATCCTTTCAGAAGGGATGGCTTATTTTATTTTTAATATACTATTAATGTGCATTCATATTTTTGGAATCAATCATTTGCTCAACGCATTTTGCTTTAGTTTTTATTTTCACACATTCAATTATTACAGAAGATCAGATTGCACGCAAGTCATATAAGCATCAACGTAAAATATATGTACGTATAGACGTTGGAAATTCTACTTACGTACATCTACTTACAAGGGTTCGAGAATGTATTTGATTTTGTGGACTTCCAAAATATATTATGTTGTACAAACTATGATATAAAATCGATCATCTATATCTGGATCTGGAAATTTTTAACTAAGTCAAGATTTGGTCGGTTGGCTTTGCACTGTTGCATGTTACAATTCGGTAGTAGTAACAAGAGGGGAAGCTGACAACAACACAATGAGTACCGTAAATCAGCACTACATTGGAAGTCAACCAGCCAAAGACAAGCAGCATATTGGAAATATACCATCAGGTATGTAACGTGAAAATTCGATATAAAAGATACAATAATATCAGTGAGTGAAATTTTACATGCGAGTAATGTATATGTACTTGCATATATATTACTTTACTTTTTAAAAGAACAGCATGTTTTTATATAAATTCAGCATGAAAAGAAAGAAAAAATGTATCGTCATTAGTATCAAGTATGTAATATCTATAGCTTAATGATCTGAATAAACTTCAACTAACAAGGAGACGGTCAGTGAGCCACACCTCAGATTTTTTTCAAATTTTGCACACTTGTACTATTCCATGAGAAAATTCATTGTGCCTTTAACCACTTGCGGTGGAAAGATGTGCCAGGCACGTCGAGATTAGTCCACTCAAATAAAGAAAAACTGAGCTAATTGTGTTTCTTGGCCAAAAGCTTGATATAATGATAACTCGACGACGCTGAATCGAATGGTGCTAATTTTTTTGCAATTGGATGGCGTATTTATGAGAAAAAGGGTAAAAAAAGCCATATCTTAGAATCTAGATATCTTTAATCGAAAAAAGTTTCAAACAAATGTTGTGCAAAATTGAAAAATACATAAAAAATGTTCTAAGGTGTATCTTCGTATTTGCAAAAATAAGCGAGAAATATTGGTAAAATTGATTKTAGGAGTAGGGGACAAGCCACGCCTCTTCGTTGGTCTTTACACGCAAGCGAGCTAGTGTGCGTTATCTTGGGGTCTCTSGGTCATGAATGCGAGTGCGAGTGAGAAAAGAAAAGGATACATACTTCTCCCTTTTTATTTGTTTAGGCGATAGCGAGTATTTTTGTTTGGGCCCTCGATTCTTGAGCGTTCTGTATTATATATTTCTGATATTTTTTCATGCTGTAGCGAGAATTTTTCGTCTTGGCCATCGAGTGTCGAGCGTTATGTATACGAGTGCGAGTGAGACAAGAAACCGATACTTCTCTCTTTCTAATTTTTTCCTTCCGCAGCGAGAATTTTTCGTTTTGACGATCGAGTGTCGAGCGTTCTGTATATTTATATATATATATATATATATCGGCGTATAAGCACGTCATTTTTAAATCGAAACTTGATGCTTATGGCACGCCGTTGTTTTATTTATTGTCAAAAATAGTGAATCTTGATTAAAAGAAAAACAATAATTCATTTTAACAGAAACTATTATTATTTAGTCAAGAGTAAAAATAATGAATTATTTTGTATTGTCGTCGAATTACCATTATATCAAAAAGTCACAATCTTACCAAAAAAAAGGGAAGTTAGCCTCTTTTTGACTAGCCTATGGATATCTACGCCATGTTTAGAGGCACAATGGATTGTCTGATGGAGTACTACAAGTGTGCAAAATTTGAAAAAAATCTAAGGTGTGGCTCACTGACCGTCTCCTTGTAAGTAATACTTATTAGGAGCTATTTCTTTAAGTATTTTGGTTGTCTGTCTTTTCTTTCTTTTGTTTTTTCTGTTTTTATTTTCTTCTTCTTTCTTTCTTTCTTGCTTAAAAACCTATGTGTTATTATATATTAGGCGTAGCAATTAATTCAGTGCTTTGATATTAAATTCATTGCATCAAAATCGTCATTTATATTTCGTCTAGGAATTCGACAGTTGCCTGAAAGATGGACTAAAGTCATCGAAAGTAACGGAGAAAAAATATTTCGAAGAATAACAGATGTATGATTACTTTATAAATAAATACTAAATTTGTTCAAAAGGTACCGAATTAATTGCTATATCTAATATAGTAATCTTGTAATTAAGTAAAAAATCAAAGTGTTATTATTGGTATATATCGGTCAAAATAGTTTTATAAATTGGTTAAGAAACTTCAGCGTTTGAGTAGCAGAATTATTACTATTTAAATTTAATGATTCATTTTAAAATGTGAAAACTATTGAGGTTATGATTATTAACCTTTTAGGCACCATACGCCACTAAAGTGGCTTTTCTGAAAAATATCAATTTGAACGGTATGCTACTATAGCGACCATCCGTAGATATCACGATTTTGGAAAATATTATGTTTTTTTATTTTTCTTTCTCATTAAATTCGATGTTACATGATAATATATAACGAAATCATAATTTATTCATTTTGAACTCTATTCCACGTAATGTCGTAGTGGAAATCGTCATGAACGGTTTTTGTATCATCCGTGGGGGAAGATGTTTTTGGGAGATAGAGTTGCGGACGAGCGCGTCGTGCTTAAAATGATAAATTGATTCATAATTACCTAAATTTAATATTCAAAGATTAGAATTCAATATTATAGTTTATCTTTATAAATATCAATATATCAATGCATTTATTATAATTTACATGGTCTATTTATTATTATTTTGTATAAAGTAATTTCGAAAGTATAGTTTTTATAAATCGTTCGTTAGTGAGTCTTTGTTACATCTATTATATTATATTTGTTATTTTACTCTCATAGAAATTTGTAAATTCGTACAGTAAACTACGTAAATAGTAAAGATTATGTACGGTTTAAGAAGAATAAATGTGTAGCATTTCATTTTCCTGTAGTAATTTTGTAAAAATAAGTATTACTATTTCAGTAATTCTTCCTGTAGTAAATCACATTTCTCTAAGTGTTTTTTTATAATAATATAACAATTTTAATGTTGTTCTTTTTTGTCCTTCTTTTTATTTGCTCTAAATATACATTAATAGTTTAATTTTCTTCTTCTTTAATGATTTAACAGGTTTGCCTGAATGCATCTAGTAATTTTTATTGGTCTTTTCATTCTTAGTCTCTCTCTCTCTCTCTCTCTCTCTCTCTCTCTCTCTCTCTCTCTCTCTCTCTCTCTCTCTCTCTCTCTNCTCTCTCTCTCTCTCTCTCTCTTTCTCTTTCTCTTTCTCTTTCAATCTTTTACACATAATTCTTACGTACATACTTTAATCGTGTCCATCGGTCCTCTATATCTGTCTACTTACGTACGTATATATTTCTGATATTATCAATTTTTCTATTCATTTCTATCAATCATTTAATTGATGTTATACTACTTTTCAGTAATCAACCCTGCTCGAGCGTGATACTTTTACTATAATAACATACATATTTTTTAGACAATAATAATTTACGAAAGATAGTTCGCGAATATGTATGGATTTTGTAATATGTATATATATGTATATATATACATACATGAATATATGCAAAAGTAATCTTATTAAACAGATCCTGTGCATATTGACAAATTTATCTTTCTCTCTTCCTCTTTTTCTCTTTCTATCACTCATTCTCTCACTTTCTCTTTCTCTCTCTCTCTCTCTCTCTCTCTCTCTCTCTCACACTTTCTATCTCTCTCTCTCTCTCTCACACACTTTCTCTCTCTCTCTCTCTCTCTCGCTCTCTCAGGTAAATCTCACATCGTTACCAATTATTAATATTATTGTCTACGATCGCGATGTAGTTTACGTAAATGGACTAAATATTCACTTTTTCCTCTTATCTCTATTATCATTGAAATATATTGTTAATAATCTACAGTATAATATAATAACAATTTTATAAGACTAGTGGATAGTAACATAATTATGTTACAGAACGAGGCGTCGACAGACAGAGTGATGATAGTTCAAGGAGGGCAGACAGCGATTCTCATCCCGAAAATTGGACCGATCATGAAGCTAATGATCCGCCAAGTATTGTCGCAGGATCTCCACCGAAATCAGAACAACCGAATAAAAACGATAGTTCCGACAGGAGAAGTAGACTTTTTACTCGTGATCGTGGAACACCTGGTAGCAGTAAATCTAAAAAACACAGTCTCAGCGTCGACTTAAAGCCATCCGGTGACTCTAGTAGTTCAGAGGTACTTGGACATTTTTTCAATAATGCTACATTACATGTATATGTAGATATGTAATATCAATGATGATAAGATTTTTCGTAATGACAGCCGAGGAAAGTCCTAGTCGAACAGTTGAGTCGCGTCTTGCCGGATGACAGTTTACCGGAAGCTGTATCTCTGATTTCCTTAGCAGACCCAGGAGGTGCTGTACTTGCCGCAAGACTTCAAGAAAGAAATCACAAAGTACTTACTACTGCTTCCCCTGCGGACATACGTGCCACATTCACGTGTCTGGTAACAAGGATACAAAAATTGTAATTACTAATTTTACTCGAAATATTTTCTCATGAAGACAATGAAATAAATTAACATTACTACTGTTTTTACTATAGTTGTAACAGTTCTGCCAAGCCGCCTTCTCCGATAAAGGTCGTAATCGCTGGTGGAGATAGTTTTGTAAATGCAGTACTACGACATTATGTAGAATTATTGAGTTTCAAACCTCCCGATTGGCAAAATTATTTAAGGTTTTTGGTGGTACCTCTTGGCTCTAATACTTTGTCTAAATACCTATCATCCGTGGATGCCAAATATTCAGTCCTTTTCGGCGACGAATGGAAAGAATTACTTGAAAGAGAAGGCGGGGGTGCGAGCGAAGGTGCGGCTAGAGTATCTGAATATGTAGCTGCAACTAATACAACTTTACTATTGCCGATCGCAGAAGCAATGGTAACATATAGGTAATATCTCTTTAAGTATAAAATACGTGTCACTTGTTTTTATAAATAAATGCAAATACACATCAAGTTCTATTTGAAATAATCTTATTATAGAGAAACCGATGACAGTAGTCAAATATTTATTCCATTTGTAAATGACGTTCGGGTTGGATGTCCTGACAGTAGTTCTTCTACGTCGGTCGATCTTGAAGAAAGCAATGTTACTATGTCCGGTTCTCCTCCGTCTTTACCTCCTCCGGGATTATCGATGACAATTCCACCTCCTGGTAGATTGACTCCACCTAGTAGTCCTAATGTAGGCCAACCTATCAGGGAAGGTTGGGAACCTGTGGAATTGCAATTGGATTATTGGAGCAAACAAATTCAAGGAGAAAAGGGCAAGAATACGCTGAGGCAAGCTTTTAGGGTGTTACACGTGCAAAGACTTCCGCCGTTAGGAGAAGCTCCGGGTCATCATCTATCTATGAATTATACGACCAAAGAGAAGAAACAGAAAAGTAAGTACTTGACGTTAATGGCAACAATTATTATTCTCTAACATAAGCTAATAAAGTATTTACAATTCGGTATATTACGTGTTACGAGTTTTGCAATTATTATACTATCATTAGTATATAGTAATATCTACAGTAATCTAATAATAGTATCTAAGCAAATATTTTACATATCTTAAATATACCGGTATTTATAGTATTCAAGTTAAATACATTTTTTGTTAATAGTAATGAGATTAGGAAAAAAGAAGGAGAAAGAAAAGGAGAATGAACCGAAAAGTCAAACTGTAGATGGTGTTACGCGTTTGATATGTTCGGCAAAAACTCATAACATTCCATTGAGAGGTAAGAGTTTTAACTTAAAAACTTCGTTTTACTGTATAATATTTAATGTATGATATCATAAGCTACTGCATTATTGATTTTTTTACTTTAGTGAGCATCGATGGTACTGAATGGTACAGTGTGAAATTTTTCCAACTATCGGCGCAGTGGCAAACACACATCAAGACTTTCCCTCTAGCCCTCTTTGATTATACTCCTCAGCCACAAGTTTTGAATCCTGTATGAAATCTCTCCCTTTTATGATTAATTAAATTTCCTTAAATTTGTGTATTTAATATTCCATGATGGGTATAACATTGAGACTGTGCTTAAATAGTAGAAATATGCAATATCAATATAACCAGCAAATTCTTGGAACTGCCTCGTTATTATCAGAGAGATTAACTATTATGATTTACGAATAATTATTAGATGTAGAAATTCATTTGGTGCCTGGATATTAAATTATTTATAACTCTAGTTTGAATGTAAATAATCGCCCGTCATTTATAACGTTTAATTACCAACACTTATAGTTATAAAACATTTGACTATTAATCAAAATAAAAACTATTAGTTAACAAGATGGTATTACTAATCTATTTGTTTTTAAAAAGCTTTGAATTGATTTCTACACATAATATGTTTTATTTCCTAAATGCATATAAATCATATATTATCATTTCTATTTCTTCGCATGTTCGTATAATATAGTATATTCATACCTAATGCGAGCTCAATTTTAATTACAATGTTCATTTAATAATTTTCATTATTGATATTGATCCATAAATATGGGAAAGTGCAATTTTAATGTATAATTTATTCATCAATTCCTTAACATGTTACTCTATAGACTTTGTATACAACTGAGGAATCCGAAAGATGCACATAGTATTGATTATATTAATTATAAAGCTACTATTATATCTAGCTAAATCTTTATTTCGCCTATTTTATTTTTTTAGAAATCTTACTTGAAGATATTATTGAATCTCTTCAAAATGATTTTTTACGATTGCTTTTATCCGTATTATTAAATTATGACATAATATAATTATATACATTTTCTTAATTATATCAGATTTAAAAATTATGTTTTCTTATTTTTCTCTTTCTTTTCTTTTGAAAAACTTACCGATATGAATAAATACAACTTTTGATGCACAAGTATATAAAAACCTATAAATGCTATTTTAGCATTATATAAATTATGGAGCAATGTCTGTTAATATTCAAAAGAATAAAATGCTACTTACAAAAATATTGTCAATGTAAACAAATGTTGGGAAAATTTTAATATTAATAGACACGTTTCATTTAAACTATTAAGTTTCCTACTATATGTTAGACAATTTTAAACTTAACTTCCACTGCAATAATAATGAAAAACTTTATGTTCATACATTGTGCCATAAAATATGTTTATGTGTTAAGTATTATATATATATCCTATTTTAATTGATAATAATTTATTTCTTTAAAGAATAACCTGCTAATATTTGCATAATTTCTTTACAAGATTAACAATTTATTATTTTAGCGTCGTTTGGAAGGTATATTTTATATTTATAGTTTGTAATTTATAATTTTTGATCTAGAAAATACTCTATTTTCGGATATTTTTATTTAAAAATATATCGTAAATATAAGGAAAGTTCCATTACAATAACAGTAGTAACTAATCAAGATTAGTAATTACAATTACTATTGTTGTCTGTACTACCACTACTACTGCTGCTGCTGCTATTGCTATTTCAACTACTGCTATTGTTAGTATTATTACTTTTGCTGCTATTGTTGCTGTTAGTACTGCTGCTATTGCTGCTCCTACTACTTTTACTATTTCTACTATTGCTATACTCCCACTACTACTACTGCAGGAATTATTATGAATATTATTATTACTATTGTTATAATCATCATCTTGAAAATATTACATACTGATAAAAGTTGTAGCTTGGCCAAATGTAAAAAATATTGTTTTTGTATTTCTGTCGTTTATTAACGATATTCGTGTAAAACTTGTTTGTAAAATTCCATACCTCTTTAGCAAGGATACTATAAATACGAAAAGAATGAAAAATTAGTATTAACATTTCTTTAAATAATGTGAATGTATGTCTGTGTTATCTTTTAATAGACACAGAGATATAACATACACATCAATTATATATATAAAATAATAATTATATTATTATCTAACTTTGTTCTTCTTTGATAAAACGATAAAAAGTAAAAACAAAAGTATTACTGTTTGTGCAACATATATACATATGTATCACCTTGACTGCCTAATAATGCCAACCTAATTGGATGCCTATCCGATTTATACAAAGATTCTGTCTACATGTTACTTTATAACAAGTGTGACGATAAGAAGGTCGATAATGATTACTTCTTGCTAAAGTAAAAAATAATTAATTCCTTAACATGCTTTCATATTATTTGCTGGTCTATACGGTTATTTATTAATAAGTATATGTATAAATGTGTATTTATAAATTTCAATGGTGTGATTAGGAAATGAGTATTTTTTCTGCATTTTTAGGAATAATAGAGTACTACTAAAGTTAAATTAATGAAGAGCAGTGCTGAATGATATGTGTTCATTCCAATCAATATATCAAAATTTAGGAAAATTGACATATGTGTGTATCCATCATTTTATAAGATATTTATTATCATAAGATGTACAAATGTTTGATAAAATTTGCTTTTGACGGACTATGATCATGTATACATATATGTTGAGTTATTTATCAACAGTTTTCAAATATGCTGAAATATTTTAAGTAAATAATTTTATTGTTCATCTATATCATGTATCTAACAATTGTAATCATAGAAAATAGTATTTCTGCATATCCATTCGTTTCTTTCACAAAAAATGTTTCATTTAATAAGTAGCTAGTTAAATGTTTTATTTAAAAACATGTGAATTCTACATGCACTTTTATAAATAAGCAAATGCCAAATAATCATATAAAAAAATGTATACCTCGTATATTATTACAAGTATTTCCATACTCGTTGGAAGTATTCCATACTCCATTATTACTCGTATATCATCATGTACAAGTTGAGTATTTATATATAATGCTGCAAATATAGCATAGATTCTTAATATATATTCGAATAAATAAAAAGGCAGAAATTCTTAGTATTTAATAACAATGTATATTTTTTTCATTTATTTTTTCTTTCAAAATAATATTACTAATTGTAAGTTAATGATTGTACTTGTAATGTTTTATCTTTCTTTTTTATAATAATTTTGATATAAAATCTAATTATAATACAATATCGTATTGATCTATATTATTTTATGAGTTATAATGATAAAATTTGTATTACCAGCTTATGGTCTGATGATATATACACAAGTGCACAAATAATTGAATTAATAAACATGACTCGCCATTTTTTATTCTAATCAATCTTATGCTATTATTTCACAGGGATATAGATGACTGTTGAATGAGCATAGTTTAAGAAAGTCTAATTAGAAGAGCCTATGTTATTTTAATTTAATACGGCAATATTTTTTAGATGATAGTACTTTATAATATATATAATAAAAACAACTGACAAACCTTACAGGAAAGTGATTAATATTTTAACATTTTTTTCAAATTGATTATATTTTCATTTATATTGGAAAAATTCGTTATAAGATTGTTAAATGTTGAAATCAATAAATGTCTGACATCATAGTTATATCGTAAAGTTGTGTAAAATATTTTATATACATTTTTCCTGAAAATGTATATGCGCGTATGGTGCAAGTAAGGGTAGAAATATATGTGTAATCGTATATACATATATATGTAAATAATGGGAACAAGAGAGAAAAAAATGTGGACGTTTTAAATATGATTTCGCGTAAGTAGTTTATCATCTTAACGTGATGTTGCGTTACACGTATAATTAGAATAACGCAAATTTACCAATTCATCTAAATATTAATCTGTTAGTATTTTCATTGTTAAAGGTAAAAATCATTATCCACCATTGATTCCATTGATCTCCAAAAGTAATTACCAGACGTTTGAAAATGTGACCTTATCGTAAGATAATTATTTTTCTCTCGTTATTTTTTTTTTTACTATCGTATCTTTATTTATAAGATCATGTTGCGGTAGAAAATTTGTTTTAATATACACAGTGAGTAAAAACATTTAGATTAATTTTCCTTTCACATATTTCATCATTAATTAATTTTTACATCGATGTTATGCACGATAATATTGTGACAGTCGGTTTAATTTTAATTCTTGTGGTTTTGTTAATATAATATATAACGTCAATAAAAATTGTATTGGACGTACGTATAATCTCCCTTCTTGTTATATTTTATTGATTTAAGACTAAATCCAGCTATATGCAATTAGTTTTGTTTATATAAGTGAGTACTATTGCAAAGTTAAAATATATGAAAGAGATATATAGAAAATAAGTAGAAATGTAATAATCGGCATAATTACCTGTATACTTACGCCCTCAAAAAAAAGAAAACATTCGTTGTATTATACTTATTTGGGATAAATATTCAATATTTATGATTCCGGAAATGTATATAAAAATGACATTATCGAAAAACTGAGATTATATTGTTTTTAATTGATGAACGTTTATCAAAATTTACCGGTGATTATACTTATTATCGATAGCATAATAAGTGCAATTGTGTATGTGAATATTTAATTTGTAAACTAATCAGAGTAAATAAATAAATCAAATGTAACATGTAAATAGACAATAAGTTTTCAATTAAAATATAAAAATGCAACAAAAATGAAGATTTTTTAAATGAAACACACTACGATTTTCCTTTTTTAAACCTTTGTCTAGCTAAAGCTTTACTATATTTTGGATGTTTCTCTTGTTCATTTTCTTTATCAGCTTCGTTATTCTCAAACTTGTCCTTGTTGCTTTCAGGATAAAGATCTATTGGTGGTTCAAGCAACGATTTCCTTTGACATTTAACAAAATAACGAAATCCTTTTGCAATACAAAATCCTAGCATTGCGATTGAAATAGTCAGTAAGGCCATCAATAATGGGTGCTACAATTTATAAGAGAAAAATTATTGCATTCCTTTTTGCATTCCATATAGGATTTCAACTTCCTTTTTGACATATCCAAAATACTTTGTATCTTACCGTCAATGTAGGCTTGTTAGTAAATACATAATCTGCTATAACGACTATTACACCAAGAATGATACCAACTCCTGCGCCGAGCCATGGGATTTGTTGATCGGCTGGAATGTAATGTGTTATAATTTATTAATTAATGCATCAAACAATCAAAGAAAATAGTCAGAGTATTAAATGCATTACCTCTTCTATCCTTCATTAGCATTGTAGATGCTCTATTAATTGCTTTTAAAATTCCAGGTTCGTTTGGTTGCAGTGACAGTGCTTTGTTGTAAGATTGTAGAGCTTCACTAAAACGGAAAGTTTGAGATTCAACTTCAGCTTTCCTAAAATAACCCTAAAACAAAAGCATTGATTCACCTTAAAGAATACAATCATAAATTAATTTCATATTTTTTCCTTTCTTATTTACTTTCGTCCAGTCAGGTTTTAATTGTATAGTCATTAGAGCGTCTTCCATCGCAAAATGATATTGCTGCATCTTTAAAAAGACAAAGGAACGGTTGCTGTAGAGAGAATAATTTAGTGGATCCAATTTGATCGCATGAGTGTAATGAAACATAGCCTCTTCATATTTTTGTTCTTTAACACAGGCATTTCCTAGTTCCTTTAAATTTTGTACCTGAAAGTTAAAAGTTGATACCTGGATAAACTGTCTGACTTCTTTTTCTTAAAGCATACGACAAAATGTACAGTAGAAGCAAGTTATAATAATAAAATTTCTTAGAACTCACCTCGGGCTCTCGAGAGTTTGACATTTTGTGTATGTTTAAATGAGATCTAACTTCGAAAGTACAAATTCTCTCATAAGATTGGGATTATCGTACGTTATATTTCATTGTCTTAGAGAGACTGACAGCAATCTCCTTATTAAAAGTTGAATAAAAATAATCAAGATGAGAGAAAATGAGAGAAGATGAGAATCGTTTAGTCGTGTATACTTACCGGTGCAGTCATGCGCAAGACGACCACGTTATGGCATATCCACGTAGTGCACCATTTTATCCCTTGCGATCTATCGCATTACCGTATAACCTATATAGTGTATCGCCTACCATTATGTCTTTCTTTCCTCATATGACAGATATGATGCGCATGCGTCTATTCTACTGTAGTAGAAGTCAAGTATCTCTAATATCTATAGATAATAAAAATGTGTATACGTACTTACAATTAGTAAAGTGAATAAGTTTATATAAGCTCCTTAGTTGACAAATGGCCCAAAAATTAGTTTGCTATAGAAATAGAAAGTCCTTTTAATGCTTGCTATATATTTATTAACTCAATTTACTTCTACTTTGAATGAATGACCGTAAAAGTGTTTGCTATAGCGGCGTAAATCCAATATTTTGGACTTGATTCATTATTCCACGCAACAATTGGACTCACGCCATTGTTTCATTCAATTAATCCTTTGACATACAATGATGTCTAGGAGACGTCAAGAACTGTCTTCGGCGAACGCTGTTCAGTATATTATTGGATTCTTTAATTGTTAAGATTGGGTATAAATGCAGCACCTCAGTGTGTTTTCAAAAAAGTTTTATGTGATGATTTTTTTTGAACGAGGAGTGGTATCCATTAACAAATGATGAAGTTAAAGCATATTTTGCGTTATGCATTATAATGTCAAATATAATAATTACAAAATCTAAAATAGACATGTATTGGTCAAAATGAAAAATCTTCATTGTTTAGATAATGAGATGGTTTCTGAAGAAGGCAGAATACGAAAGATTCGATGCAACTAGCCGAACCCATTTTAGGGAAAGGATATATCTTGTTCTTAGATAATTGGTATTTTTTTCTCTTAATTTATTCAAAATTTTGCATGAAAAAGATACAAATATTGTTAGAACGGTGAGAAAAAATCGGAAAAATATGAATTCTTTTTTATTACGTAATAAAAGTATTATATGATAATCTATTAATTTGCTCTACGTTCAGTGGTTACACTATGAAAAGGAAAAACAGTTTGATATTTTCTACAAAAATATTATTTCTTTGTGAATGTTGAATTTAATACATTTAATCTTAAGCGTGCTTGGTGTGGCAGATCATTACAATTAAAGAATATATTAAAATAGGAGAATTTTGTACTCATCTGTGTGTTCTATTTCGGCATCTAAGAAGGACATGTTAGATTTTCTATAATTTATCCCTCCAATTCGTCATACTCTTTTACACCAATTAAACACCATTGAAATCGCAGAAGATAAAGACCAATGCAATGACGAACAGATTTCTTAATTATGAATGTTAAATACATATAATATAAACTTGCATAATGTATTGAAAATGTCATTCGTTAAAATTATAATTAGTTGCCATCTGGCATAAGTTCCTTTTCTTCAAAAAAGTCGTAATACAATTACGTGGTATTAAATTATATCTTGTGTTATTGTGAATTAAGTTTCGAAAAAATGCGATTTTTATTTAAAAAAAAAATTAGATAAATTATTTTATAAATTTATTATAAAGTTATTTTAAATATATTATTATGAATACCACATTTTCAATTTATTATATCATAATAAAGTTACATTCTGTTCCTAATTTTGATATAGTTATTACAAAGTGGACTTGATTCATTCGTCAAGTAAGGAATTTCGTATATTATGATGTGTTGTAGCGACGTTGCTGGAAAACATGCGAGTCTTATGATCTTTTCTACGTATTTTAAATATTTTCTTTGCCTTATTTTTTCATAGATTATAAGCGCTTTATACTCTTATAAAAAAACAATCCGTTTAGGAGGTCATTTTCATATTTTGAAATATAACGAGAAGCAAAGAAATAAAAATACGCATAACATTCTTTCCAACATTGACGATAATTTGTATAGCTAAAGACAAAGGCTTATGTTCGTGAAAGCTCAATCACGTAAAAAAACATCGATTTTTAATAATGGGATAATGTGATGAAAAATGTATCTATTTATTTTCGTTCATCGTTTTAATGATATTTTCTGTTTTATACAAATTAAGTAGGGAGAGTTATAATACAAACTTAAAATATATACATACATCGATATCTTGTGAAACTTTTTCAAATAGCCGCGCAACTTATGCGTTAATTCATAATTTATAGGTAGATCTCATTTGATAGCGCATTTGATAGCGCATTTGATAGCGCATTTGATAGCGCATTTGATAGTTGATTTTTCTTGCTAATATATTTTCTTTTTTATTTGCTTTGAAGCTACATCGTGCCTTGTATATTACAATGCAACAAAACTGGCAAGTTTCGATGAGTTGCTCTAGGACCATATCGAACGAACGCCCTAATCCCTTTGGATGGAACTTTTCGATTCGTTCCGTTTGTCTTCCACGGTCTAAAATAAAAAGGAAATTTAAACAGTGATGAGATTTTTGAAGGAAAATGAGAAATGACGAACGACAAGAAAAAAAGAATTAAGCACACTTTTGAAAAACAACGCGGCTGGAGATACACGACGGATGGATTGAGATCTTTTTGTTATCTATTATTTTTATTTTTATTATTACTTGTTCATTTTTGTTTTTATTATTTTTTTCGTTTCAATAAGACAAAACGAAAGATAGAAAGTATTTTATCTTCTCCAGCGCGTCGACGCAATTATTGCCCATCTCGGGACGGAAATCATCTGGGACGATTTGATACTATCGATATTTGAATGTCGCTGATCATCCACCATTTTAGCACTCTTTTCTTTCGCCTCTTTTGGAAGAAAAAGTTAAGGATAAAATGAACCCAATTGGAACATCATGCTTGGTGTAAATAAAAGTAAATAAATAATATAGGCTTAATTTATCTGTTGTTTTCTTTTTTTCCATTTTCTATGCACGAACCACATTAAGAAGCGTAATTCATTACCATCAACTTTAATGTGAATTTTTATTCTCTTGTTCGATTTACGCTTAAAATATATTCTATTTTATACAATACTTCTCCGTTTAAGCACATTATCAACATAACAATCATTGGTCGTATTCAAGTTATTATAATCGTAGCACAATTGTAATTTTTCTCCTTCTCTATCTCTTTCCTTTTTTTTTCATGTGACTAATCGTTCGATACTTGGCGTAACATGCACGACTTCCATATAAAATAAAAGCACGCAAGGAGCGATAAGTTCAAGCGCGTGGTATCGACTGACAATGAGAAAAAACGGAAAAAGGTGAAAAGGCGAGACAATATCGATTATCGACTACGTTCACCTCGGGATATCTTATTTTCTTTTTTTCGTAGGCACAAATTCACTTAGCTTTCTTCAACGATTTCGTAATAAATCACTTGTGAAATGCATTATTCTTTCTCTCTCTTACTTTTTTTTTCTTGTGTACATAATCATCAATAAGACTCTTGTATTAAATAAATTAATTGTAAAATAAAAATAGGACTTGTATGACAATAGCATCATTGTTAGTTAACACGAAGGAAGTTTTTCTTTTTATCTTTTTTCTAATTAAAAAAGATATAGAGAAGAAAACCAATTGTAAGAAAGAGAAAGGAGATACAAAGCCAAAAAACCTAAGTTCACTGCTCCTTCTCAAAGACGTTTTTAGCGAGTCGAAAACAGTCGGCTCTACTTTGTCAACAATATAATTCCTCTTATTACTCATATCTCTTTTGTTTTGTTTACTCGTAATTAGTGAATATAATATATATATATATATATAATACATTTGCTCGCTATAAATGTATAGGTAATAATTGTAAATATCAACTATATTATAATGAATATACGAGCCTTTGTTAAGGTGATAGTCGTCGTCGATAAAAGAATCATGGATGCATTGTTTATATACTTATACAGGATAACATCAAAAATACTTAAATATTTTCTATTAAAACGTCGAAAAAAAAGAAAGAAGAGAAAAGAAAGAACAGAGGAAAGAAAAAACACAGAAATAGATGTGAAAATTCTGATTCTCTTTCGTCTAAACTTCATCGCGTTAAACATAAATTCTACAACCCTGTTTGATATCGTTATTTGTGACTCATTCAATCAGGGAACACCCATATCAAAAACATTAGTTACAAGGCCGAAGATTCCTGATTTTTCTAATGTCAGAGGGGTAAAAGAAAACATTCCTTTTGTCTTTATATTGTGCGAATAGAAAAAAATAAATTAGGAGATTGAATCATAGTTTATTCTAAGAATTGCTGTTTTCAAGTTATTAACCCCTTTTATCTATAATGTTCATCTAAAAAAAGAATGTATATTATATATACATTTGATTATATACTCATATATCTACTAAGCAATAACAAATTAACAAAATTGAATATTTTTTTGTAACCTTTTCATTATTAGCGATCCATATAAGAGTCATACGAACGAGCAACCAGCCCATTAAGGGTCGGACATTCGTTCACACATATACGTGCAGTTAAAGAGAGATCATACGAACGAGAAATATAAGAATGAGCCAGGAAGAACTTGATTCAATAGATTTGATTCAAAGAAATGAAATAATATTCTGATCATGGTGAGACATGTAATTAAAAAATGTTATTAATAAATATCGTAGTAACACACAAAACACAACCATTTTGACACGTTCCTTCTAATCTTGTTAAACTGATTGCAGCTTTATTTAAAGAGTTTCTAGCTCTTCAGTTGATTCTTATCAATTCCAGATATAAAATTTTTTTATTAATTTTTAATGCTCTATTTATTTTTTCCAGATTTTTACAATGACGATGATGAAAGATTAGCAGGTGAATGTGATCTTTGCTTCACTATCATCTTAACGTCCTTGCTCTTAACATTACTCCAAGAACTTTTCAACTATCTTTATTAGTTAATTGTTTACTAACCTACATTCCAATATAACAATTTACGATATATGCATATATGTAGTAATAATAACTGTCACGTCGATTCTCTTCTATTTCTTCTCTCTCTCTCTCTCTCACACAATTGTCAACACTTACAATTGGCTAATCCCGCGCTCCACAGCCAACTATACGTTTACCACCGTGCATTTTTCGCAAGTAACACGGTCTAATATTTACTATTTGAAATCAAAAAAGTCTTAAAATGATTTAAGTGAGCAATTTTATTATTTCAAACAATTTCGTTTAAATAGAAATAGTTCGTCAATTGTTGAAAATAACTCTAAGTCAAGATAACTGATAGTAACGGAAAAAGGAAAACGCTTTGCTAAGGTTAAAATACGAGATCTCCCCGATCGATCGTTAACACGTTCACGCCGGGGCCGATTTTCATATTTTTCGCTGCGAGGCGGTGTGACCCACCGGTGATGCACGCCGGCGTGAACGTGTTAAGCAACATAGATTACAGTGGGGAGATTTCCCTGAGCGGTTGGCTAAGTCTTAAGGACCATTATGCATTGTTGACAAAGTCATCAGCGACTGATTGATTGTGTTTAACGGTTTTAACAATGCGATCAATCATTGCTTTGCCAGTTGAGATACTCAACAAATTTTATCGAGAAAAGAGATTGGAATTTAGCGCATTAAATCATTCTTTCTTGATATTACGATGATTTCAGATGAATTTGTGCGATCTCGCAAAAATGATGACATTAGCGGAGAGAAAGATAGAGCAATATTGGTTGATTTTTTCTTTCTTTCTTTCTTTCTTTCTTTTTAACCTCTCTTTTCTGTGCATTGCCTTTTTTTTTTGTTGATTCAATGTTCGATCACACTCATACTTGATCTCAAACGAAATGAATACGAAATTAACGAAATGTATACGAGGGATTCTTATGTATAACAAAATTTCTAGCATCACAGTCAAAAAGTATAGTACACGCGATATAAAAAGAGACATACTCGTATTACATATATCTCTCTTTTTTTCTTTCATTTGCTCATATTCCAGTTTTTGTAGGAAAAGTAAAACGTGTCAAGGGCTCAAGTACGCCTGTCGTTTGAGAAACGAAGATATGAAAAATAAAAATGACTACTTATAATAATGATGATATGATAATGATAGAAGAAAGTCTTGATTAGATATCGTCTAAAGATCACCATTTATTTTTGTTTCTTTCCATCATCGTTCATTTGAGTTTGATTCCAGACGTTTAATAGATCCATTGATCAACGTTTTAAATCGTGTGCGTATTGGACGAAAGATAAATGTATGAAATAAGAAAAGAAGGAACGGCGTGAAAAGAAGGGCGTAAGAAGAATGGAGGAAAGAAAAGTGTGCAACGAGCGTAGAAAGGAGAAAGATGACAAATACGAAAAAAAGATTGATAAATATTGATAATGCCTACTTATATAAACAGTTACTTGATTTAAAATCTACGCGATATATATTCTTCTTATACAAAGTTATTTTTAAATTTTACGCTCCTTTACGCTCGTTTATATTTTAGATTATTATACGACGCGGCGCTTGCGTCATTCGAAGGAAGAGGCTCGAGCTTTTTTCATTTTTTTTATATTTTAATTAGCCCTTCGACTAGGCCAATTCGGCTCAGAAACGTCATTTTATTCGAACTTCCTTCCTCGTTTACAACCTTTGTTGATGCGTCCTTAACTTTTGCGTATGAAATAATGCACGTCAGATGTATGTGTATACGTATGTATATACAAGTATCTATAGTCATTTATTCACGCTTCATTACAATTGGCACTTGGATTTTTTCATCTTTCAACGGATAAATTACGTAGATATATATTATGATTTTTACATTAGATGCTAGAAAATGGTGGAAAAGAAAGGGATAAAAAAATGTAGAATAGAGGGACAGAGAAAGAAGGGCAAAAGGACGAAAAATATAGTTACCAATAGGATTTTTATATTTTTTCATCGATGTTACTTTAGCTTGTATTAAATCTATTCAACTATAATCACTCAACGATACTTCAACACTGATAACGAGATACTATTTAGGCAGTATTTAGCGTATCGTAATATTATTTTACATTTTCTTTTACTCTTTCTCTTTTTATCGTTTTTTACATTATAAGACACTTTATACACTTTATGAAAAGAATTCTGACGCGAATTTGCAAATCATCTTCGTTTCTTTTTTCTTTGCTTGTCGTTGTTAATATCGATTATTACATATATATGTATGTCATTATATCGATTTCGAACAGAAAGTCATTGAAGTAATCAGACGTTTCATACTTAATGACATAATAAGTTGTGACAAGAATTTCAAGCACAAATGTTCGCAGGAAACATCGATGATTATTTTTAACTATAAAACGAAAAGAAACGACTTGTGAGTTAACGTCAGACCATTTTCGGTTTACATTTTGATTCAAGTTTAATAATAAATGACTAATGTAAGAAAAAACAACAAATTTTACGATTTTGCTCTCTCTCTTTGTGTTTTTCACGTGTGATACTCTTTACTATTGTGTAAATGAGAAAGAAAGGAAAACAGAGAGAGAGAAAGAGAGAGAGAAAGAGAAGGAGAAAGGAAGAAAGAGAGGATAAGATGTTTAAACTTATAATTCAATGAAATTGTTTCAACTTTATAATAAGTTTTGATTCTTTTTAAAGGCATGAGTTTGTTTTAGCGAAACAATCGTTAAGCAAATAAGAGCTGACGAATATTCACATACTGTCATTTTTACACTTCAAAAATATGAGAAATCGGAAGAATTTACTAGGATAAAAGAAAAAAATGTCCATAGGGAACATGAAAAACGTGATAAACGTTTCCAAAAAATGAAATAGTTTATTGATTTTTTGTCAATGTTAAATAAATTTACACTTCCTCAAACTGTACGTTCGCGATAACAAAAAGCAACAATAATTATCTAATCGCAAGTCTAATGAATTTATGATAAAGTTATGGATAGCTATTAGTAAGAGGAACTTCTTAATCTTTCCGTTGGTCGAGATTCTTTCTCTTTTCATAAATAGCGTATACAAAATCTATATTATTTTTTACTCTACCGAATGATTTTCTAAGATGATCGTTCCTTTTGGCACCGATTATCTCTTTTTTTCATAGATTATAAATCAATTACTTTTCGTCTCTCGTAGTTAGTTTTTATATACTTAATATACGTATAAGTATGCATATACAATATATGCGTGTATGCGTCTATATATTTACAGAAGAAGGGAAAGAATAAGATAAAAAAGGGAGAGGGGAGAGAAGGAGAAAGAGAGAAAAAGAAAGAAATTATAAAAATGTCTCTTATTTTATATATATGTATGCATATCTATCAAAGAAATTATCTTGAGAGAATAAAAGTATTAATTACAATAATATTTACAAAGAATCACTCTGTGTGTGTGTGTGTGTGTGTGTGTGTGAATAGTACAACTTGGTAACTACAAAATCTTGCTGATCGTTATACACAGATGTTTTATCAGCTTCGAATCTGTCATAGCACAAAATTCGATATGTATGACACAGCACGTAAAACGATGTGAAAGGATTAACAGAGCAATCGGATTTTAATCGACGATTAGAATTTCGACTATATCGACATTTTAGCAACAAGAACGGTGAGTGTTAATAAGTAAAAAAAACGCAGAAATTAATATTTGATATTATTTTTATTACATTTTTAAATGCACTTTAAGAACGAAGAAAGAAAACAGAACTTCTAAATATCTACAAATAGCTATATAACATCCAATTTACATATAACAATGAAATATATTAACCAATTCCTTTTTACCTTTAATTACAACCTATAAAGTTCTGATCTTTTTTTTTCTTTTTTGTTTTTATATTTTTTTTTATCTTGCGGACACACACGTTTTCAGTTTTATATCTACAAGAAATGCGTACGCTTGTATATGTTACCGGAATAGTGAAAAATCAGGCAATGTTAGCAATATCCCGGTATCGTCCTCAATGCAAGGCGTTTTTTGACAATGTAGGAAACAGAAGAATTTTTACGAACTTTTCTTAAGCATTAAACATAATACTTAGACATTCTATAGAATATCAAATGCTATTTAGGCAATATTGAAAAGAATACATTATCGGACAACAGGCACACACATAGCATAACCATCACTATCAATACACACAAAAGCGAGCATGGAGCGGGTTGTTGTGTGCGTGCCGCTATACTATGCACACTTATAGACGTTGGAACTTACTTTATGCCGGTGTGTTATTATGTAGGGCTCACTGTTACTTATCGTAGTAGAAGATTATATTACGTTTGGACCGATATTCATAGAAATTGCCATGGAAAATCTGTATCTTTTGTTCCTTATTATATCGGAAGATAAGCGGATTTAGAACGAAATTTTTTATACTTGCATTCTATTAAAAATCATTCGAAGAGCATATTAAAAAATAGATTTTTTTGTTAAATAATTAAATACCTTTTTTTGTGTGCGGGTTACATTTCCGACTTTGTTGAAAAACACTTTGCATTGGGTATTGGTGACATTGTCTGATTTCTACTATTCCGGTAACATATATAAAAATAGTTTATGATATATATGTATATCATATCGTGTTTCTTCTCCTGATTCTTGTTGCAAGAAATTAATGTTAATATTTTCTCGTCAACGCTGTGCCATACGATATTCTATTGGCATTAAGGTATTTTCTTTATCGGATGGTAGTAAGTCTTGTGTATTTATGTATGGCTAATAATTCGCCAAACAATGGTATTCTTTTTATCGAACTATGATTGATTGTTGTTACACGAGATGTTAAGAGGTGAATCTTTTAAGTAATAATCAATACAAATGTTTTTTCTTTGCTTTTTAGTACAGAAAATAATACATAAACAAAAACCAGGATATACAAACAAGACAAGGATGAACTTTAAATTCAAATTCTTTGCTAATTATGCTAAAAGTATACGTAATAAAATTAACGAATAAATAAAAACACGGATTAAAATAAAAAGTGAAATCAAGTAAATATTATTTGCAGATTTACCCCAAATTCGTAGATCTTCTAAACATAGCAACGCAACACAGCACAGGAAATTGTAATAATTTCCACTTGACATATTCCTATCGTGGGAGAATCATTTATTCGTCATGATTGATTGCGTGTCTGTTTCCGCTACAACGCGCGTTCATTTGACTCTGAGTGTATATAGGTGTGTGCGTGTGTGTGCACAATAAAGCGGAGCTAATTCGTTTTCTTCCATGAATGTACTTTTACGATATGAATGGGTGCTACGAGCAATACCGGCATCTTTAGTCTTAAATACAACAAGATTTTTCTCTCGAACCGTTATTAGAAGAATATTCTTCTTTTTCGACTTCCATCAAAAGAAGGAACCAAGATGATCGGAAAAAAGGGAATGTCAGTCTAATGTTTAAATGAAGGAAGACGGTGATAACAAGGCGAGGATAAGGTGATAAAGAAAATGCAATGCAAGCCAAGGCAAGGTTATTATTTGGAAACGTTCGAAGGAAATGGTCCAACTAACTAACAGAAGAGACAATTAAATATACTCGTATTGCTAAAGTAAAATCGGTGCATTTAGAAGTGGAGGAAAAAAGCGACTGTAGATTTGCGCAGCAGACAGCTTCTTAGTTTTCTGTTAACTGCCTCCTCTCTTCCTGTTCTTTCGTAGGACAAAAGCAACATACGAGAAATTAATCGTACTCAATTATCATGTATATATATATATATATATATATATATATATATGTAATAAATGTTTACTCAATAGTTTTTTTGTTCCTGGAGCTTTTAAAGGACGGTTTGTTGGTCGATTTCACATAAAAACGAAGAATACGATGGGCAACAAGAAACAATCGTTGATTATTAACTCCTTCCTATCCTAATGATTGTAAACAAAGATAAACCTTTTGTTGGAATTATTTTTGCTCGATAAATGACTCGTTTAGAAAGCCTTATTCTATGAATCAAGGGTCTGAATTATTCTTTTGTGTTTTATATATCTTATATACAAAGAATAGAAGAGTGCAATACAAGATAAGTTGTAATAGATAAACAACTAAAGTATCTTGCCAGATATATCTTAAATTTAAATGGGAAAGAATTAATATACAATTGTCGCTCGTATTTATGTGAGACTCATTTTACATACTAATTGCGTCTTTTGCTATATATGCCATTCATTGCAATATTATAAAAACAGGTTCATAAAATAAGGAGAAAAAGTAATAACATATTTTTCGCCTAATTCAAAAACGATTAAAACAATTATTTGTAACAAAACATTAATAGTATCAAAATTTAATCAAAGAAGAAATTTGGATAAATTTTAACAATAATAATACAAAGACAGTTTAATATGAACGTTGAAAGAAATTGTATAAATCATGGACACGCATCGTATCAATAAGATAAAATGCATTATATATCGGAGGTAATTGTTAAAGATATACTATAAGATAGATTCTGTAACTTCAAGCAATCACAATAAGCTTCAATTATATTATGATTTGCCTAAGGAAAAATGCTGTTTTTTCTATGCACGATATTTAAAATATGTTTTTCATGTACGACGTGCATGATACAATCGGATTGTTTACGGCAAATCATCACGACGATTCTCATGCTTTTTCTTTCTCTCTCCTTTTTGCAAAGACACATAGCAACAGAGCAAGCATACGAATGCTTTCTCTCTCTCTCCCTTTCTCCCCCTTCTTCTCTTTGTCACATTCTTTCTTTCTCTTTTCCTCATTCCGTCTAATATTTATCGATCAGTCCTAAAGAAAGTACAAGCATATAAGTTATAATGTAAAAGTATACGAATACTGGGAGATTTCCATGCTACAGTTCGTAAACAACGTCCCAGCTTGTTTTTTGTTCATTTTTTATTTCATTTCCTTTTGATAGAAAGATGGGATAGGAATTTTAGAAAAGGCTTGGCACGTGATTACCCCTGGTACCTCTTGAACCCTCTTCTTTTTTCCTACGGTTTCAGATTTATTTTTTGTTTCTCTTTAATCTATCTAACGCTTTTAAAATGGACAACACACACTAAGAAGACGTGTGTGCACGGTAAGTAACTTGATTAAAGTAAAAACTATGTTTTATTTCTTTTTCCTTTCCACGCCTCCATCCCCCCCCCTCTTGTTTCTTCTTTAGCCCATCACTGTTTTACTTTTCCAAGTCCGTGTCGTGGACACAAAAAGCAATGCAGCTGCGGCTGTAATGCCGGTGCTGGCAACGACGACGACGACGAAAACCTTTGGACTCCATACATATATACTTATACTTATACTTACATATTAACTTATCTTATTTACCCTCTTTCTTTTCGCAATTTACGCGCGCATTTGGAGAGATCTTCTCCCTGGCCGTCTCGGTGTTAGCCGATCCTCTTTTTCTTTCCCTCCCTTTTTTTATTTTATTCATATTATTTTTCTCTCTCTCTCCTTTTTTTCATTTTATTTTTATCTTTGCCTTTTAAACGTACCGATTGTCGTCAGCCTTTTCGTGTTCTATAATCAGTGATAAATCAAGTTAAACCGAGAAGCTAGCATTGGTCGAATTTAAAACGCCAATTTGATCACGTACACTCGTCACGCGTTTTTTTCTGAACGCAAATGGAGAAAGTCAAACAATCTATATATATATATAAATGAATCCGTTTCCCTTGGTCACGCCATAATTTGAGAACGACTTTACCGATTTCACTCATATTTTTTTTTTAAGTTTTCTGATACTTTGTAGAAGATTTTTACGGAAAGAAAAATTAAAGTTGGTGGAGGTAATGCGGGTAACTTCGCCGTGGATTTACGCGTGCAGCGGGCGTTTTTTCGTGTATCTCGTTTATCGTGAATAGACTAACACGTGGTATACATGGTTGTATAGAAAAAATAAGGGAGTAAATTTTTTATTTTCAATTGAATTTTGGTTCTTCAAAATGCCACCAATTAGACGTACCGACTTAGGTCGCAGAACTCACAATGCTGCAAGTCAAACCTGACGAGCGACGCAAAGCGCGAAATGAAGTTGAACGGAATCGATGGAATCGAAATCAACAACGTAGAGATGTTGCGTTCACATGGCCAATTATATGTCGCCTGTTCCCG
Source organism: Polistes canadensis (assembly GCF_001313835.1). Taxonomy (NCBI): domain Eukaryota; kingdom Metazoa; phylum Arthropoda; class Insecta; order Hymenoptera; family Vespidae; genus Polistes; species Polistes canadensis. The sequence continues at coordinate 52,720 of NW_014569605.1, forward strand.
TGTCGGACAACCATCAACATTATTTATTTACGTGCCAGAAAATAAAACTAAAAATTGTTGTGTATCAAAAAGCATTACAACAAACAATATGCTTTTGAAATAATTTGTTGTTGTTGTTAGTTCAAATTGAATATTCACAGCTAACGTAAGACAGGTCAACGTCTGTCAGGTCACCTATTGGAGAATAAAATTGGAAACGCATTCTCCTATTGATATCTCGTAAGTCATAATACGGCAGGAAGATTGGTCGAATGGCGTTCGTTTTCGAGTCGCGCAACCTCCATTCAGTTTAATTTACTTTAGTTTAGTTTAATTTTTCGGCGATTATTAATCCAGGAACCATAAGGACCGTTAAGAAGATCAGCCTTGCAACTTTGCCGAGAAAATTCAAATTCTGCGACAACCGAGTCGCGACTGTAACGTACCGACAATCGAGAACAGACGTAGTCAAAAAAAGCCGGCCTTTTCATTGTATGTCAGTAATGCGTACTATCCGTTTCGCCCGTATCACCCATCGTGTGGTTGGGCATCCTCGCCGTGATTAACATGCTTCCGCTACTACTATTTCGCGAATCGTATTCGGCGACCAGTCTCTTTATATGGCTCAGCTTTTCGTGCAAAAATAGGAAGCGACGTTTCGTCTGTTGTTGTATCGGATCATTCTTCGTTTGCAAGTATTCCATAAGAATAATTTTGCTGACCTCCTGAAAAGATTAAAAATATCAGTGGGAAACGAAAAATAAACGAAGAATAAAGGATGACTTTGTAGATTTTAGTAGAAAACCTAGTGCGAAACTATATTTTTAATGTTCCAAATATTTACCTTCCATCCTTCTATATTTCCCATCGCTTGCTCTTCCTTCAGACGGTCTTCCAATTGCTGAAAACGCTCAGAGACCATCTCCACTTGAGCGTGCAACTTTTTATATTCTTCGTAGTCCTCATTAAATTCAGTTCTATAACGTCGTCTCTGTTCCAAGCTAAATATTGTCGTATAATTTCTGTTACAAAAGTAAATTTTGCGATAAGATCATCAATCTGTCAGATCGAAAGATGGAAAAAAGTGGTGTTGTAAATAACTTACGCGAGGTAATTAGTGTTGTTTTTGGATAAGTTGTGACTTTCCAGTGAATTGACGTTGCACGTTGATGTCGTGACGATGTTATCGTCGGTGTTAACGTTAAGCTGCGCCAAGCTTCTGTCAGAAAGATTCACAAGATTGTGATCTGTGGTGGAAGAAGAAAGGGAAGTACTAACGTGGCTGGCACTATTCCTTTGACGCGATTCTCGTTCTCTATCGCTGCGAATCCGATCGTTTCTGTCTCTTCGCTCGTTGATTATACCGTTTGATGATATAGCACTGTAACCACCGCTAGTACTATTGCTACCATCACCAGCACCAGCACTAACTCCACCCACAGCGACACCGCTCGTGGAATTAGTCACGTTGCGCGCAAGATGATCTACACTTGAACCAATGCTGTTTTCGTTACTACCTGGGATTGATTTATTAATATTTTGACCGCTGCCACCACCACCACCAGCCCCATGGTGGTTGCGATTGTTGCACATTGAATTACTATGAGTTATACTATTATGAGAATTATGACTGACGATGTTGACGTTCGCGGCATTACTCTCGCTGCTCGAAATACCGGCGTCGCTTTGATTGTTCGCACCGCTGCTATTGCTTGCTGTCATTGGACAAGTTTTGCCATTGCCGTAATTTCCGCCACTTCGTAACACTTCACTGTTGGATGTTCTTTCAGCCCGATAATCGGTACGGCGTTCACGTTGTTGCTGTTGCTGCTGTTGTTGTTGTCTCTGATCCCAAACATCATATAAACTAGCATTACCACTAGTACTTACACTGACACTTCCACCACCACCACCACCACCACCACCACCACCACCACCACTACCACTGCCACCGATACCAACAATGACACCACCACTAACACCACTACCTGTCGTCCTTCCACTCTCATTGACTTTGGAAGAAGTGGAAGACAAAGAAGAGGATGCATTTGAGCTAGGTTCAGGTTTTTTATAATGCGATATCCGTGGTTTTTTTGTCGGAAGGCCATCGTTACCCTGATAATAGCCAGGCATCTTGTTAAGAAGATTTGGCGGTGGCGCCGTTATTGCTGGTGGCGAGCCCGGATGAACGGAATTCGGTGACTGTCCGCTACCTACATTTAATACAATAGTTTGTAATCAGGTACATAGAAATTCAATAGAATAAAACATAGGATCCAGCTACGTACCACTAGATCCACCATCGCTGGATCCAGGTGGCGTAAGATTCTGAGGTTTTCTCCTCTTCAACATAGCTTTTTCTTGGTCCGTATAATATGGCCAATCTTCCTGAACGTCGTTCCAAACGTACCTATGCAGATGAAACGTGTTGTCCCGCATGAAGGCCACCTGTTTCAGGATCGTTGTCACGCTACTACGATCACGTTCCTTGATTCCTTCTAAAATAGAAAGAGATAGAGAGAGAGAAAGGGAGAGAGAGAGGGAGAAAGAAAGAGAGAGAAAGAGAGAGAGAGAGAGAGAGAGAGAGAGAGAGAGAGAGAGAGAGAAATGATGACGACGATTGATGTTTAGGGTCTTTTTCTTACCTTTGTTGATGCGATCGTATAACTCGGGCTTCTTATATGGACGCAAAGCGAGGAGGTGTATCAGACGTTCTCTGCACAATAAAAATGAAAAGAAAGGAAGTGTTATAACGGTATTACTATAAATGAAAACATTTAATGTTATTCATCTGGAAAAGAAGATGCGTACTTGAGTGGTCTTCGCATGATGTCGGAAACCTTTTTCTCAGGTTGATTACGAACCATCGGTTGATTATTGATAGGAGTCAATTTGTAGGTGGAAGATAATCTTGATTGATTACCACCTGTAGACGATGGCAGAACGTTTGATGATTCTCGATATCTCGCATTGTTCGACACCGGTTGTATCGTTTTATTAACGGTACTTTTAACTTTTACTTTTCGGCCAATATCCGGTCCATTTGCTTTGATCACCCTGGTACTAAAAATTATCAGAAACAACCAATTAATTGTATATAATGATCAAGAGAAGCATATTCATTTCCCTTCCCCCGGGACGCAGAATTGTACGATTTGTCGTTATGCAATATGTTCTCGCGTGAACTGTACCACAGTGCCGCAATAAAGCACTTGCCTTTCTTAAGGGAAAGAGTTGGGGGATGGGAGGGACTCGATCGGGGATTCAGTCGTAATGAAGTTGCACTTGTGAGGGCACTCTTAGCCTTGGCCGTGGTTCCTTCGTTAAAGAAATTAGCCTTCGCGTTTCGCGTAAATACGGCTTACGATTAATTTCATTATTCCTTTTTTTTTTTTTTTATTCTATCACAACATGAGAAATATCAATGGCTTTAAGAATTTAGCAAATATTATAAATAATCCAAAGATCTTTTTCTTTCGTAAAAATGAAATACTTTAGTTAAGTTCAATTTCCAAATTTGTTTCGAACGTTCATTTGGAATTGTTTGTTGGTCAATTTCGTTTTTTTTTTTGTTGATTATCAACGTTGACTACTTACCATTTATTCTTATTATTTTCTTCTGCCACCGCCATTCGATGCCTAGTTGTCTCGTAGACGTCGTCATTCGCTTGTATTCGCATTTTATATGGCAGTGCTCCGAGGCTTTCCAGGCTCCTGCGTGAAGAAAGATAATTGTGATAGCAGGCCTACATACATACGTTGAAAGAAAGAGTTTTGTTCCGTTCCAGTTTACATTTTTAATTGACGTATTGAACAATCTGTTTTTACTGTACTTTGAGGATCATATTATTAATATTGATACAATTTACAAACAAGTTTTCGAGAAAAGGAAAATAATTACAAAAGGATACTTACGTTGGACCTGTTTGTTGAATGCACTCGAAGCCACCCTGAGGTCCTTCAATATCTTGATTGCCAGATAGGCTGAAGGTGAAACCTGCCGAGCCATGGCTAGATTGCGTGGATGGAAATGACAGTTGCTGAAATAAAAAAGAAAAAGTAAAAATATGTCAATTTTTATTTGGTGCGATAGAAATGACGAAAGATTATTTTATTTTTTTCTCCTTTACGCACTTAAGCCCTTGCACTATAACAAAGTGTGAAACGCATGATACGCTTTACAGCCTAAACGTAAGAAACACGAGTCCAGTCCTACTTGAAGCGAATTTTTAGCATCGATACTCATTAAATTGATTTTTTGTATTCTTATTGTAAAGAATAAAGAAATCTCTTTCTTTTTTCGCGTTGGTTCCAATTTCTTCGAAAGTCAACTTCTCTCTCCCTCTTTCATTTCTTAGGTGAGCTCGGATCGAGCAACGATTTCGCAAAAACTGATCGTACGGAGGCCTCTATTTCCCTCATCTTTCCTTTCTCTTTTCTCCTTTCTTTTTATTTCCTTAAACTCATGTCCTGTCTAAAGAACTGTAGGAGGTGATACTGGCTCCTGACATTTCAGAAATTACGACTGAAGACATTTTTTCATTCTTTCCGTTTCTCTTTTTACATTGTCCAAAAGCGAGTGCGTATGAAAAAGAGAAGAGAGTAAACTCTGATGCAAACTAATGGCAAATTAATTCCTTTGTGTAAAGTCTACCTCATTGAAGGATCGATAAAAGAGTGTGGAAAAGTTCTTACTAATTTGAAGAATCTAGAGGAAGCGAGAGAAAGAGAGAGAGAGAGAGAGGAAGGAAGGGAGGGAGGGGTGTGTGTGTGTGTGTGGAGAGGGAGAAAGTAAGCTCGGTATTCGAGCTTCTCTGACGGGAATATGGACGCGTCGAGGCCAGGAAAAGGAGGAAAAGAGGTCTTCCTCTCGTCGAACGGTATCTTTTAAATGAAAGGACGAAAGGTCGAATCGTATCAGAAGGCGATATGAAAGTTCCACGAAGGGAGCGAGCGCTCGTTTCAATTTCACTGCGCAGCACGCGTACGCGCGCATATGCGTATTTCCACTTACCGAATTGACTAAACTGTGATCGGGATTATCGTCGCGAAGCGATCTAAGATTTGAATTTATTTTCGATCGAAGTAAAAGATACTCGGTTGCTTACTAAAGTACATTCGCGAGTGGTCACGATTGTCAAAGTGACGAGAACGCCCACTTACTTACTCTTGCCGTGCCAGCTTCGAATTATTTCTGTCGTAAAGGCCGTAACAGTTGAGAGACGACGCATACGTGACATTTTCGTGAACGAGTTAGCGCCGTCGTGCCGCTTACAAAACAACCCGTTCAAACTCCTAATAAAAGCAAAGGATCCCATTTTATTTATTGTTAGTTGGGAAACTAACTTGAGAAACGTACGAATTTGAATAGGAAGACATGGACGTAGAAGTTTTATTTGCGTTTTAGGGAACCAACTCCTAACGAAAATTGGCATGAATAAATAAACGTAGAGCTTCGCGAATTGTTTGGTAAAAAATAGATTTCTTTAGTTCCCGAGAAGGAGAACTGTCATTGGCCGCTCGCCATGTTAAAGAGCTTTTAGCTGCTCTGCGAATAGTGCTTCTTTTTTCTGGACGCATTTTCGCGAAACACCATCGAATTTACGAAATAAATGTAATTGTAAGAGCACGTTAGGCAAATCGCAGATCGTTGCTTGTGGTAAAAGAAGGGAGAAAAGAAGGGAAACCTTGTAGTTTACATTCGATGTAAAATACTTATGATAGTATACCGAGGCTTCGTATATCGGGCTTTCGTCATCCGCTTGCGTCATACTTTTCAGCCCCTCTTGCCCTCTCTTTCGGTGGTCCATTGACTCTTCCCCTTTGGACATTGAAAATTTGTTTGAATTGTCGTTTGTCTTCTTTATACAGTTCTTGATACAGCTGCGGCGACACAACGTGTGACGATTACGAGGAGAGAATACAATTAAATACTAGGGGGCTCATATCAAAGTTGGCCAAACAAATATGAAAATGGATAAGAATAATTAACCCTTTACGGACTACATCTCAGCTAAATAGGATAATCTAAATATCTTCTTTGTTTAAAATCGAATTAAAAAGCTTCAAAGGAAAAAACTGCGCTATCTATTGCAAGAGGAAAATGTAATGATTGAAAGAATTTTTTCTAGAGATTATATTTTTACGAGATTACAAGATTATTGATGTTTCTTTAATATAGGAATCATCCTATATTTTGTTTTGCGATATTCTCGTAAAGCATGGAAAATCGAATTCAAAGGTCCTTCTTAACATTATCGTTTCTATCATTTATTCTTGAGATATTTATATTTAAAGATAATTAGAATTAGAAATCTCTGATATTTGGAATGTTGATATCTTTGAGTGGTACGAGCGACAATGTCGAAATGTGGCCTGGCAATCTGAAAGAACTTTCTTGACAGCGGCTTCTGTGCGTCGCGTCCGCAAAGGGTCGAGAAGTCAAGAAAGGTGGTACATCTTTTGAAATTCGTACACCCGCATTTGACGTTATCCTAATATAAAATTGTAGGGAGAGAGAGAAAGAAGCAGAAGAAAACTCGAACGGCTCTCGAACGGCTCTCGAACGGCATTCGAGAGCGCACGGTCGTCCTCGATTTGGGATGAAACGGCATTTGGCACAAGGTCATTTTTACTTGCTGCGCATAGGTATATCGAGTAGATAACACTGAGTCCTCGCGCATGAGCAAGATTACAATTACAGTATCGAGGATACGAACGAACGCGTCTCGATTATTCTCACTACACGTTCGATTTTCTACACCCTACCAAAATATAATGATTTATAAGCCATTAGTTAAAAACTTGTTCGACATTTGGGAGATGATTCCGTTAATGTGCACGACGGCATTTAAATATTTAATTTCTTTAGTTAAAATTCTTAGAAATAGCAGCTCCCCGGCGCCGCGTAAGTGGTTGTCGGGGATGGGGGCTTTTTCGCAAGCCGATCGCAGAAATTCCTGGTCACGCATCGGCGATCGTTTCTTCCCGTGCCTTCGTTTAATTAGGAAAATATTTCATTATTCTCGCGCAATAGCCGACGTTATTACGAAATCGGGATGGCGACGGCGATCCCTTTCTAACGCGCTCGAGAGACGCCTTTTCGTTCTCCGATTTCGGGTTAACGATCGGAGGTGAAAGGATAACCGATAACCAAGCAAGCTTTATGATTATAATTGTAGCCTTCGCCACACGTTTTTCCCCTCCTTTGAAAAGTGACGTAATCCGAGCTTCGTTGAAATCAAACTCGATGGAAATTCTCAAGTTTAACGGCGATACGTAAAACGATCCACGTTGAAAATGGCGGGCCGATCTTTATAATAAACGATGAATTATTTATTTCATCATTTTTTGCACCTTCACATTGATAGTCCAATTAAATCTGATTAAATCGTGTTGATTGTTGTTCCCAATCGATCAAATATCGATGATTGAGCAATAAATATAAACGCGTTAAGGACTTTGTTCTTAGAAAGTTTGACCCACGAAGTTGTTGAAAATTGAAAGAAACTGCTGAGAGTGGTGGCTCACTTTCGTTTCGGAACACGCGCACATTTCCAAAAGTGTTCGTCATCAAAAAAATTAGTATTCCTGATCTGGAAAAGACCTAGATATCGGGTCATCTCGGCCACGAATTACCTAACGCTATCCACGCGTCTTCGAGAACATCTACTAGTCCACCTTATTCTACCCTTGAGCGAGCTAAAAATATTGGCAAAAAGAAAGGAGAATACGCATATAATCAGGCAATGAAGAAACGACGATAAATTCATTCCCCTCTGTAGCGTCGAGCCAAATTCTCTAAAGACGAGCGTTTCAACTTGAAATAAAAATTCTGCGCTCGTTAGACTTTGTTGCTAACCAAAATGTGTATGGTGTAAGCAATCCACGTGGGATTAGCGCAACTTTAAAAAACTTTTTGGTCAACGCGTTAATTGTCTTCTGTCACCTTCGTAGAGCGTTGATTTTTCGTGAAAGGTAAAAGTCCTGACCCCTATAAAAAAACCTGCATCCATAAATGAGATAGAACCCCTATAGATACTAGTCTATATTCTCTGCAGAGTATTAAATAAAGCGTAACGCGACGTTAATAACTTGTTTCGTTACCGCCAGTCTCGAGAGTAAGATTTATCGAACGACAATGTATTCTTATCGCGCTAAAGAGTACGTATCACCCACGCACGCGCACCGCTACCACCAAACGATTATTATCCCGACGCGCTCGACGTCCTTGGTATCGATTATGGAAATGTCATCGGAGATCGAGTCGACGGGCCTTGATCCAAGCACTACCGTCGATTATCTTTCAAAGATTTAATCACTATGAATGCTCAATTTGCCATTAACATCAGAGATATTTGACCGGACAAAAGGAAGGGAAGAAGAAAGTACCTAGGGACGGCATTAACATTAGGCTATATTTGCACCCTGAATGACTTGTTCGATTCGTCCGTGATTCACTCGTAACGAACGAATCCTTGAGAGACATACAAACGGAGGAAGAAAGAGAGAAACTATAAATAATACTTTTCTGACTCATCAATCCCATCGTATCGTACGTGCCAACCCTCCCACAAGCCTCACGTTCCAAAACCTCACGTTCCAAAACCATCAAGATTACTCATTTTCATTCATTCCAAAAATGAAACATTTTCTTATTGCTTATTGTGCACTTCCAAGTTATCCCTTGTTTTTAATCGCTTTTCATGCGTTCAATGTAGGAATCTGTATTTCTTTTTCCTCAGTCGTGTGTGTGCCTTACTTACACTAATGAAATAAAGAAAAAATATCATTTGGAAGATTAGAAGCTAGCGCACAGAGGATTCGGCGAGAAAGAAGCTAATCGAAATTCGGAAGCAAATTTAATTGGATGGCTTGCTTGTTTTCTCATAAAGTAGTATGTCAGTAGGTTATAGCGAGCATTATACGCGATACGACAGTCCGAATTAGGCGTGTCCTTTGTTGGCATCAAACGCAATGCAAATCCTAAACGGTAAAAAAATCGAGTTCACGTAAGTCCACGGAGAAAGAAGAAAACAATTAAAGATATAATTGTAGTCGCTTCGTTCAATAGACATTACGAAGTATATGTACATACTTTGATGATGTATATGTGTTGATTTGATAAAGAACAGTGGTAGAGCATCTCTTACCGATGCTATTATTACGGGCGTCATTTTACTTTGACAATGAGAACCACGAAAGAATAAACGTAGAGTCAAGAGATAAAACGAGAACGGGAGAGGGGAAGAGTTGAGCTTAACAAATAAGAAGTATAAAAACAATAATGAGAACTTGTTTCGTGTTAAGCCGATAACGAGAAGGTAATTTCATTGTCAGTCTGAAATAACATGTTTCTGATAAAAGAAGAAAAAAAAACAGAAAACTACGGAACGATATTTTTAGCGCAAGAATATTTTATAAGCGAGCGTTCGTTTTTTGTTTCGTACTTTTTTTAATGAATAAATGTTAAACAAATGAAATATACAAGAACCTTTTTCTAAATTTTCCATTTCTTCTTCTCTACTTTTTTTTCTCGATTGCCTGAAAAAATAAAGTTTTGTAGTAGCGATCCAGACTCAATACCGAGAACGAACACGAAGCCGAAAATATATATATACATAGGTGGACAAAATCAAAGGTCGAACGAAAATTTGACGCCAATGCGTTTTAACTTAAAATACCTCGTATATCTTATCTTTAGAAGCTTTTTGTTTTACTTATTCGATTCTTCGATCGAATTTAATCACGTCGAAGCGAGAGAACATCCGTTAGGGATCCACGAACTTATTCGTGACGTATTGACGTCGCTTTGAATTCTTCCCACCCCTCTCGAGAAATTCAGTAATGTTTCAAGAAGAACAAAATGGTCGTCGAATTTTTTCTTTAAGGAAGAAATTAAAGAATCAAATTTAATCAGAGGAGAAAGTTTAAAATTGAAAGAAAAAAAACCCATTTCAAGTTTTTTCTCGTTTTCTTTCGATGTTCTTCGCGTATCGGAGACGGTTCGCGTGCAGTTTTTGCAATTCAATTTGTATCAAGTCCGTTGTAGCCGTTGACTTTAGCCATATTTTTCATTTTTTTTTAACGACTTGTTTATTTTCCAAGAATTCAAATTGACCTCCGTCGACGTTGAACACGGTCCATCGATAACATTATTTACCGATGACGTAGTAAATGTTTTTTTTACATTAAATGTAAAAAACGACCAATAATAAGATAAAAAGGAAGACAATAAAGAAATAGTTTAGAATCTTTCTTTATCGAAAGAGAGAGAGGGAGAGGAGCACGCTTGGCAACGCACTCTCAAGATCGAACGCGCATGCGAATCACTTGGATAATGGATTGTATGAGAGAAATGTCTTATCGCTCTTCAAACTTATATTAGCTATGTAATAAATCTACTTGTTTTGTGACTTTGCTTCCTACTTGTTGAACACTAAACCAACCACGATCGGTTAAATGATTAGTTTTTAATTTGCGAATTAAAATTCTGAATTCAATGTTATTGATTTAGTTCATTTCATTACACGAATCGATTATAATTCTCGATTATAATTATAAATAGAGTTTTATTCGTTATTTAAGTTATTATCAAATTTATTATTATATTCAACTGCAAAAAAAAAAAAAAAAAAAAAAAAAAGAAAATTATTTTTGTTAAAGACCAGTTATTTGACCGGTTACGATATAGAAAGTATACATAAACTGTCGGCAGATCGAGTATTAATCTTGTGTGTGTGTATGAATATATATATATATAATATATCAAATAATATATTTCTTTCGTTTTGTCTTTCTTTTTCTATCTCTCTTTGGATTAATATAGATTGAACAATACATGGGACGACATCTCTACGACAATGACAAGATAGTGTTATCGCGATTCCACTATTATTAGAACGCGCAGACGTTATCGGTTAGTACAACGAACGAAAGGAACGCAAATACTAAAAGGCTCGTGTTTATTATACAAACTGTTTATCCATTACTCCACAAATTTCCCAGACTGTAAATCTTACATATGAATATATGTATAGGTATACATATATTTTCGTTCAGGGAGAGAACAATCAAAGATATACGTCTCGAATTGGAAATGTTGCTTATCGCTATTGGCTCACCTTAACCTTGAAACAAATTTTATCGGAGAGATTCGCTAAGCAAAAGAAAAGGATTCTATATTTTGAAGAATATTTTCGACGCTTTCTAAGTTGAGGATGAAATTCTCTCTCTTCTCGAGCACTCGAAAACTCTTGTGAAATCAAATAAATGAATGGCTTCTACTCGAATTCGAAATTTGGCTGATTCAAAGATTTTCTAATAAAAGCTGAACGAAAAAGTCTAACTAAGCATACGGACGAACTCGCCTAATAACGTAACGCGAAATAACGCGAATAATAAAGTTGTCGAAAAAAGAGGAAGAAGAAGAAGAAGAAGAAGAAGAAGAAGAAGAAGAAGAAGAAGAAGAAGAAGAAGAAGAAGAAGAAGAAGAAGAAATCGAAACCGAAGCTGAATCCGGTGTTGAAGGCTGCGCCACTCGCAGTAGGCGTTTACGCAGTGAAAATAAAAATCTATTTAAATGTCAAACCTCTCTCTATCCCTTCTATCTCTCTGACGGTTGCGTTGATTTTCGATTGCGTCGTTTTTGTCGCCGTGGAAGAAGGATTTCTCTTGTTATTCCACGCTCGTTCCTACAATCGAATCCACCATTCGAGACCATACGCGCCACGTCGTTGTCAAGATATTGGACGAGTTTTTACACAAAACTTTCCGTCCCCGAATGGTGCTCATTAAAAGCATCTCTTTTTTTTACCTGATTGTGAAAACGCCATATATTTCACCATATGTACATAAGCCTTCTCTTCATTGTGTTAAAAAGCAAGCAATTGCATCATTCTTACATTAATATATATATATATAGAGAGACAGAGGAAGAATTCATCTATCATATGTTAATCCATTTAAGCGATCACGAAGAACTTTCCGATGTTATCTCGAGGAAAAGAAGAATGCAAAGCTATTACGGTTTTAATTAATCGTCTATATAATACAAGGGAAGGAAAATTGTAAAAGAAGAAATGTATCAAAAGATATTAGATGCTTGAGAGAGAAATAAAGAGAGGAAGAAGAGAGAAAAGTATCGTAACACAAGCAAAGCATTGCCAAAGCATTGCCAAAGCATTGCCAAAGCATGCCAAGGTAAAGAAAGTGAATTTCCGTTTTCTCGATGATCCCGTAAAAGATCTCTCACCTAGTCGGAAGTAATTACGATCGGATTTCTTAGAGTGGCTTAAGTAGAGATGGTGTCTTTTTCCGTTAGAATAAAAGAGAAAAATAAAGAAGCAGGCAGCTCTCTCCCGCTTAGATTACTCTCCCGCACAGAAGACGAACGTGAAGCGTTTAGAGAGCGTGAAGCGTCCTTATAACACATCCATCGAGATGGACGGATAGAGTCATGGAGCTAGTCTTCTCTCTTTCGTTTTCTTCACCGAGACCGACCTCGGCGACATTAAAGATCGGCAAACGTGCTCGGCCGACGTTCTAGAAATCGCCCGCAGAACTTTCCTTCTTCGTTTGCTACTATCATTTTCTTTCCGACGATCATTATTTTCGATAGATAACAATTTTTTATTCAATTTTAAATTAGAGAACAGATACGCCTTTCATTTTGACGACGTGCAGGTAGGGCTTCCTTTTGGATAGGGAACACGAATGAATTTCGCTAGATTAATGTACGAAAGGAAAAGCGACCCCTACGATAAGCAATTTTAAGCCGAGTCAAACTAAAATGTAAGATTTTTTAACAGGAATGAATTGGACGATTTCCTCTCCTACGCAACATCCACTTTTATTATTATCCGCGACGAGTTAGAGTTTTGATCAATTCTAGGACATTTTCTTTTTTTTTTTCATCTGAAAATTTAAGTGCGCCTCTTTGTAGTTTGACTTTCCGAAAATTTTCTCTTGTTCAAGCAAAGAAGGTTACGAACCGCCAATTACTACGTATTATAGTAAAAATGCGTGCTCGTCTTTCTCTTTTGTACTCTTATTTAGTGAGCAGCTCTCGAAATCACCTTGAATGAGAAAAGAAGAGAGGAAAAAGAAAAGCAGGCGAAGGCAAGAGCTCACTTGCGGACCTTGGATCGATGCGCGTCTCCGTTACGACTGCTACTTTCCTCTCGATGAACTCCCACCTAACACGTAACATGGGTATTTACGCATATCTTCTAATGATAAGAATCTCACTTTCCGTTCTTTTTTTTCCGTTATACTAAAATAAGGGAGCCACGATGTAAGAATCTGGACCGATGGTCTAACGTGGGTTGTTCTCTTTTGTTTGGCGAACCACGCCCAAAAATTCTTGAAGACGTCAAATGACGCATCAATGAACGATTTTGCTGCTTATTCCCCATCGATTATCCGTATATATTATTTATATATTTATATACGTAAATCCATATGTATTTTTGTGTACTTTTTCCTCGAGAGTAGAATCGACTCTAATTGTAAATATCCGTTCGTTTGACGTCTCTTTGACGACTACAGAGACGTAACCGAAACGTCGTCGGTTACTAGAACGATAAAAATGTTGTCACTGATGATGATGATAATGACGACGATGACGACGACAACCACGGTAGGTATATAACAACTCGATGCTGGTGGTATAGTATTGAATTAGAAGAGGACGAGAGCGTGTTTTCTACGTCACTCCTCTAGAGGTCGTCGATTTCCGTGACCTACCCCAAGCAAGTCGTGCACGTGACATTTCCCAAGTCATTGATCACGCTTGCACGTGCCTTTCTCCTTTATTATTTCCTGCTCTTTTTCCTTTCTTTCTCTTTCCGTTGTTATCGAATATCAAAACGGTTTTTTTCCTCTACGATGTTGTTATTTTATCTACTTCTTTTGCTCTTTTTCACAATTCGTATATGCATACATATATATGCGTTCTTGTAGCTTCGTTTTCTTTTCTTTTCTTTTCTTTTCTTTTCTCCTCTCCACTCCTCCTCCTCCACCACCCTCACTCGCTCTTTCTCTTTTTGCTTAAACTACGAGAAAGAAGCCGGCAGATAAAATTGTGAGGTAGAGCGCAACAGCAACGACATATCGATCGATTGAAGCGCTTCAGAGCCAGCCGCGGCGAGTGGCTGATTCCAGCTCGAATCGCATGGCTTTATATACCCGCGAGCGACGATCACGTGGCATAGCTCGGCTTACCCCACCAATAGAGGCGAGCTCTCGAGCAAGCTCTCGGGTGCGCACGTCGCACAGTCTGACCAAATCTTCAAAACCTGGAAAAAAGTCCACGAAACAACTTTTCTTTGAGGAGACTTTTAACTATAGGAATATGTTTAGTGGACCCCGTATTGTCTTTTCTAAACTATTTCTAATGGATAAACGTTTATGCACAGCTGTAAATTACCAATTGAAACGTGAGTATCAAGCGCTCGCATTTATGACTTGCTGCGTACCAAAAATTATGATGATCTCTTTACATGCTCACATACTGCAGTTAATGCAGTTAATATTGGCCACAATTCAACATATAAATATGCAATCTTCATTTGAAAGTAAGTAAAATTGAATAATGTTTTTAAAATATTTAGCCACTAGCTAATAGAAAATATATTTATACGGGAGACGGTATGAGAAATATTTTTTTAATAAACTCTAAATTACAAATGGCGCCATATAACAAGTTCTAATTGGAATTAAATTGTTTATTAAACCTTTACTTAATAAATGATCTAAAAATTAGCTACACATATTTGCCTAATTATTTTATATCCACGATTTTGTACAGTAATATACAACCGTACTAGTTATTCACTATTTTATGTACATTACAAATAAATATAATATAAGCTAATAAAAAAATATTTTAAACATTAAAATTTTTAAGAATAAAAATTAAAAACAAAGTTTTTTTGTTTAATATAAATTCTTTGATTTTGAGCTCGCTATTATGTTTTTCAACAAAATTGATGTCAGACTTATAATTGGCGACATCAAAAAACCCAACATACTAATTTTCAATAAAATGATACTACATTTTTAACTTATATCCACGTTTTCGGGATTTAGCCACTCTGTGTGCGTCAGACGGAAAATTGTTACGGCAATCATGGACGTTCAGGCTTCTCCAAGAAATTTTTAAAGCGCCTGCGTGCCTTGTTCATTAGCACATTCTACCAATGGAACATCAGACGGAACAAGCGAATATTCTGTTTATTAGGTTTTTCTTGCTGTCTCGATGATTATTGTTTGATTCATTTAATATCTATTTTTTTTCCAAGATTTTACGACGCGAATGTAATTCCCCTTACTTGTTATCGCTCGATTAATTCTAACTTTGAGAATGTTATCAAGAAGAAGTAAAGAGAAAGAGAGAGAGAGAGAGAGAGAGAGAGCATGAAGCAGCAATTTATCAAAAGTCTTTTCCGAAGAAGAAGAGTATTTCGATGACTGTTTGTTGATACGGGATTCGAGCGCAGAAAGAAGATAAGACAAGGAAGGGTAGGGGAAGGGGAAGGGAAGGGGAAGCGAAGAAAAGCAAAGAGAAAAGTGGATTCGGGTTGTGCCGTAAACGACCTTCTTAAAGGCAGCCCACGTGAGGTAAGGGAGGGGAGGAGGCACGGAAGACCGTTGCGATAGTAACCTACATAGCGCCGGCAGGCACGCCGAGCCGCTTAGGCTCTCGGTGCGCGACCACCGCAACGTGCTGCGATGGATTCCTTGGATTTTCAATGAGACTTAACCAGACGAATTCTTGCATTTTCCTTCCTGAAACGAACCGATGACCGATATGTCACGAGTAACGAAAGAATAACGACAAATAAGAAGTTAATATCGGAGTAGAGAGAAGAGAAGAAGCCAAAGAAACGCTACTCTAGGAAGAGTATGCTGGCTCAACGACGAGACACTTCAAAGTAGAGCTTTTTAAATGTCGTTATACGCGACCTACTGACATTGAAAGTCGTTATCGTATTAGAAAAGGAATCGGAGGTGCAAGAGCTTCTTTCGATTGCTGATTCGGAGGATACAATTTAACTTTTTTCATCATTTTACAACTGTCCTTTCTTAATATTTAGCTAATATCGTTATCCTCGATGCGATAATCGCGCAACTATTTTCTACATTTTTCAAAATAACCTTGCGACCGCGTATTAGGCAATTCATCACTTTTCTAAATATCTTTCTTTTTCTTTATACCTTTTTACGAAGTCTTTTAATTTATTTGTGTTTTCTCCATTATTGATTCGATTTGTATCAAGAAAATGTGAAAATGGAAAGAATGTACTAGGGATATGTCGTCGACGATAGATAAATCGAGAGGACTCGGTACTATTGTAGTATATGGCATCATAATTCATGTGAAAATAATGAAACAACGTGCGCTAAAAGTAGCCTAAAAAGTACAACCAGTACTAAATTCCTAAAGAGGAATTGCGCAAGCAACTCTGACGCGTATCGAATATCGTTCGGATTCGTAGATATCGTTTTGAGAGAGAAATTGTGCGACAAGAGAGACGACACTTAGAACAATTACAAAAAATTCTGTTTTCTCGCGAAGCGGCTAGCATAAGATCCGACATTGTCTTTCTCATTTCGGAAGTTTTTATTATTAGAGGAAAAGAGAGTTTGGAGACGAGTAGGATAATATCGCGTTTATCGAAATAAAATGATGGAACGATTGCCTTGCCTTACCGTGATTGAATTGGAATGTTCAATAGGTTGTTCTTTGCTGTTGCGCAAGAATGAACGCGAAGGTTTCGACGCAATTTAGACGTAATACCACGCATCCTGGCTTGACGTCACTGAAGGAAGCCCTTCGAAATGGAAATTTGTACGAGTTATTCTCTCCCCCCCCCTCTCTCTCTCTTTGCTTCTTTCACGAGACAAGCAGAAATCGAACCGGCCTCTGGGACACGCTCGAATGTGTCCAACTTTCGAGACGATCGACGAACCGTGATTGATCGCGAATACGAAGAAGAGGAGGTGGAGGAGTAGGAGGTCAAGGAAAAAGAGAAAAACTGGCTCGCAGATCTGTCGCAAAGAAAAATAATCGCTACCGTCGCGACTTTTGGCGTAAATCGCAAAGAAAAAAAATATAAGTTTGACGATTCTCTTTCGAAGCATACCTCGATCGTCGCGGAGCTTCTCTTTCTCTCTCTTTTCACGATGCCAATTGAAGTTTTCAATGACAAAAAAGCAATTTAAATGTAAATGTTAAGTTTACCGGGTGCGGCCACATTGTCGCGTACGTATTAGTAAAAAAAAAAAGAACTAAGTAAAAGAGAGTAAGAAAAAGTGAGACTTTCTTCGCTCATTTTGATGATCTTTTGTATTTTATACTTTTACTTTAACAAAGAATATGCTAAAAGTCTTCTTTTAATCAACATCATGAATAGTATTAAAATCGAAATTGCGCCAAGCAACATTTCACTTTTTTCAAAACTATTTTTCTTCGTTTGCGATTTGGCTATTTACGTAGATGATACGCGAATGAAGTATGTAACTGTATAAATCTGAACTTATCTTTCGTTTTTCTCATTGTTTTCACGCGTTTCTTATTCGACAAATTTCCGATAATAAATATCAACGGATTTGAATTTTTGTTCTGTTCATTTGTATTTCTATATCTCTTTCCTTTCATCTTTTCGCGGTTCTCCGCTGGCTCCACGCCTAGACGCACAAAAATACGGGGGCAAAGAGAAAGAAAGAAAGAGAAGGATAAGAGAGAGAAAGATCAGCTGTGTCGAGCGACGTATAAATAATTCTCGGCCCACTTCCATGTCGTTTCGCCGATCAAAAGACGAACCAAGGGAGGCTGTGGAAAGTAGACAGGGGTCTCATGTTCACGCTCACGCAACTTTGAAATATCTCCAGAAAGTCGCTTATTTGCAACAATAACGATCATTACATTGATAATTAAGCGTCGATTTAAGGTGTATCCTTGAGGTCTATCCTTAAGGTGTAATATGACATTCCTTACTTTACGTAATTGAAACATTTCTGACAAATGTCCGAGTTATTTACAAAATACGAAAGACGTTCTCACTTCTGCGATGAAAACGTGCTTTTGTTAAGTAAATATAAGAAATATTCGAGGAAAAGTTTGTTATGCATTTTTCGTTTCGATTTGTATAAATACATCATCTCAAAAAAATGCGCCAAAAGATATAATAAAGCGTTTCCTTTTTTCTTCCGAAGAGATTTACTATTTTCAGCGTAGCATTAAATTAATATTAACATATCGTTGATATCATCGATATTCTTAAAAACTCGAAAAACTCGTATCGTATTGGTAAGCACCAAGAGAACTGTCTACAACGTTTATTATATAGATAATGTTGCGTAGATGATAATTTATTTTTTGTTGCAAATCAGAAGACAAGCAAAAAGAGAAGGAAACCTATGTGATTGACATATCTTCCATAGACGCGGCGTCGACGTTTCATCAGATGCATCAGCGGTGTTTTTAACTGCAGCAAACAAACCTCTTTCTCTCCCTCAGTCTCTTTCTTTTTCGCCCTTTCTTTATATCTTTTCTCATCCATTCATTCATTCCGCTTTTTTACTCTTGCAATTTCATTGTACTTTGATCTTCGTGCACGACGACGTATCTTTTTTCGTGACCTTTTTCGCGTATCATCATCGATTTCTTGCTAAAATTGTAAGCTTTGTTTAAGCGAATAAAAATACAAAAATAATAGAAGGCCAAATAGAAAAGAATAGAAAGCGGATGTGGAAGATGATCTCAAGGACGAAGATTGCACTTTCCTCGAATGCGCATAATTCCCATCGAAGACGCGATATGCGGGCCACTAGCATCTCTCTTACAAAGATTAGTTATTAATCTTAACTTGTTAATAATTAGTAAGATATTTGAACAATCCTTTTGTTTTCTCTACGATTCGATCAAGAATTATTAAAAGCTGGACAAATTTTCTTACGTCATCTTGGAAAAAGTTAGCTCGAGGCAAACAGCAAGGACGAATTCCAAGCCTCGAGGAGGTGGTATATTTGACGGAAAGAGCTCTCGGGGTGTGTGTGTCCTTGAAACGCGATGCGAGTTGCCGAATCCGTGCCCTATAAGAAATTCCGCCCAACTTGGTAACGACGAAGGTAGCGAAGGAAATTCGTGTATGGGAAACAACGGTATGGCGAGCTCCATTCAGTGTAAAGCCAGCAATGTAACGGTTTCCGGGCAAGGATGTGGCACAGCCTACATACCTTTGGTATCGTGAAAGGAGAGAGAGAGAGAGAGAGAGAGAGAGAGAGAGAAGGAAAATAAGACTGAGACTACCATTGCAAAGTACAAGAACAAGATAATACCAATGAATAGGAGGACGAGAAAAATGCTCTCTTATTTTGAATTCGCCATACGTTTTGCCATTTTACCACCGTCCATCTTTTTTTTATTAAGAAATCAGACTGACTAAGGTAACGAAATATAAATGGAAGATAATTGAACAATGTACAAAGTAAAAGTAATGTTAAGTAATAAAAAGAGATGTGTACGAAGCAGGGTTGGTAAGACGTAGAAGCGAGTGTTAGCAAAGTTGAAGGCATAGATGCCGTGCGCCGCGCTCTCGTAGGCGCGATTCTGTCAGTGAAAGGAAGTATAACACGCTGCTTGGAACATAGTTACTTAATCTCCGTTTGACAGAAACGAGGTCATTTTTATCGATGCACGACGGACGACGAACGCCGCCGCCCGTCACCGATACACAAGACACGGCTCGAAAAAACCTCGCCTTCTCCAACGCGAGACTATTTTTCTTTCTTTTTCTTTTTCTTTCTCTTTTTCTAAAAAAACTTCGTCGACATTTCGATTATTATCTAGTGTTTCTTTTTTCATCTCGACGCCCCATCGAGGGAACGGATGATTATGCAAATAATTATATTTTAGAAAAGACGGTTCTCATGTTGTCATCGCGTAGTTATTTAATTTCTCAATCAAGAGATGCAATATTCATCGTTTTTAATTATTTCTAGTAGGCTGCCTGCCCTCCATATACTTAATATATATTTTTCTCTTCTTAAACGGGCGTTTGGTGGATATCTGTTAAAATCGAGGATCGAAAGGTATCTGCTGCCCATACCCCTTCTTCTCCTTACATTTTTTCTACGTGACTCGCCATTAAATTCGTTCTCTTTTCTTTCTCTTTCTTCTTCTCTTCCTCCCCTCTCTGGAGTGATCATCGACAATAGCAAGAACACTTTCGCCGACGTGCTTGGCTTTTCCCTCGTGGTCGATCTAAAAGTGTGTGGATTCCGCATGATATTTCCCTTCCTCTTGTCCCCTTTTCGGCCATCCCCTTCCATCGAATGGAAGCGTTCTCTCCCTTCTCCTCTCTTTCTTTTCTCTTTGCCTCGGTGCGTTATCTCCCGTCCCGTTTCCCCCTCGCCCCTCGCCCCTCTCACTCGTTCTCGCGTCGCTACTCAAGAATCCGGATCTAGGCTCAAGGTTTACATAAAGGAGCTTGGACGAAGTCCTCGTCTTCTCCTCGCGCATCGTATAATTAATCTTGGCTTCGTTCTTTTTCCAATGTTTCCTCCTTATACGTAGTATAAATATCTCCATTTTACGAGCAAATATGATTCAACCCTTTTCCCGGTTCTTTCTAATTCGATATTCTTTTTTTAATAATTTCTTTGTCCGCAAAAAGAAATGTTCTTTGAAATAAGGGAGAAGAGGACAGGAAGCAAGTATTAAAAGGTAGTAGCTCATTGTGACGGGTTCAAAAAATTGATTCTTTTTTTTATACATCATTCGCAAGAAAAACATCTTAAAAATATTATCTGAAAGTTTCAGACCAAAATTTCAAATATTTTCAAAGTTACAGCCAAAAGGAGAGAGCGCGCCGTTAATGTGTATGAAAGTGTTTGAAGAACTTTGAAGGCGTTTTTCTCGAAACCACGTTTTCGGAATTTCGAGGAAGCACTGATTTAAAACTATTTAATTGATATGGCTAAAAATTGAACCCATTATTTTACACACGCATAGCTAAATACCTTTGAAACATTAAATTTTTTAATAATAAATTAATTTTTTAAAACTATTTATGTATATATATCAAAAGAAAAATTCGATTTTGAAAACTTTTTTTTTTATAAATCCGCTATTTTTCTTTTTTCGTAAATATGCATATTATAGGTTAGTTCATTAGAATGAAGCCTAGAGAACAATAATCTATTTTATTTTTTATTTCACATGACTACGAAAGGCTGTGTGCTTCCCCGAAACAATTCACCTTTTTTTCGAGGACTCAACTTAGACAGACAAAATTATTAACAAGTTAATGTAAAATTAATTAAGAACAATTTTTTGTCTATACTTCAAGACACCAATAAAAATATATACAAAATTTTCAAACGATCGCATTTTATGTTTTAACGTACAAACATGCAAGAGGTTTCTTTCGCGATTGCCGAGAATCTCTTGAAAAGTAGTGTTCGGTATGATTGTACAAATAGTACACAAATGACCACAAAACACCGAATAGCGGCGATAATCTTTCATTCGATAACTAACAAGTTTTAAAATGAAATGAATCTTCGCGATTCATTATCTGTATCGTATAAATATTGAATGATTTTTATTGTAAAATAGGAATAGATAAAGAGGATGGAATAATAAGGGAGTATAAACGTGTTGCAAAGTTTAATCGAGTAATAAAGGATTAAATCGTTGAAAACAAAGCGACGTTCTCGCAGCTGTGTCGCCATCGTTGTTGGTTCGTTCAAGCACGTTGCTACGTTGGCAATATTGAGCAATAAATATATCATACAAAAGGTAGAACACGCGCGATCCGATAAACTTTGATACAAGTTTGTGTTTTTTCATTTTCCGATAAGGTTGGTACGCTCAGGAATTCGACAAAATCATTAAAGACTCGGCGAGCTCTCTCGTTTTCCGCCTCTCCAGGAAGAGATTGCTTCAAGGTCTCTTATCGCAAGCATCGAAACGTACGCGAGTTGGTGCTGCTGGCTCAGCTTACGCTAATGTTTTTAAAGTTAAACGACACGAGATAATTTATCTTCCCACTTGTACTCGAGAGAGAGAGAGAGAGAGAGAGAGAGAAAAAAAGAACTATGCACAAGTTTCTTAACCCACTGACATACTATTTTCTTCCCTGTCCTACCACCTTAACTCGACGTCAATTAAATTCGAAAGGATACGTCAAGTTTCAGCGCTTCATTGTTTTGTGTTTCTTTTTTGGTTTTATTCGATAAGTGCGTCGTTGACACGTTGAAATTCATCGAACGTGACAGTAGATTATTCGAAAATGGAGAAATTGAAATATTATTCCGAGGTAATTTGTTGTTAAGGCCCATGAGAAATGAGTAGGACACGTGTCGCGTGAGCAAAGTGAAAGTCATTCGCCGCAAATGAATTCGGAATTTCAGTAATCGCATCGTTGCAGCCGAGCTAGAAGGAACAAGGAAATGCCTCGTAGTTAAAAAGAGAGAAGCGTAGGTTACGCTATGAATGGAAACTAGATAGAAAGAAAAGCGAGAGAGAAGCGAGAGAATGATCGGAGTGCGCGTGTGCGTGCGAACGATCGACGCTCGCACGATCGCCTCCGGAATTTCCGGTCTAAATCGTTCGCACCGAAGAGGAGGAGAAGACTTTACGACCTTGCACGAATTTCGCTCGAGGACTTTGAAAGCGAGAACCTATTCCTATCTATCTTTCCTTTAACTTTTCTAATGCTTAATATTTTATTATTAGAAATACTTAACTCGAAGAGTTTTCTAACTTGGAGAAAGAAGCTATTAGGGTCGTTGCAACCGCTATTAGATCGTTTGAAAAAAGCCACGTGCGTTACGTCACCGTATACCGTTCTTCAATAAGTTTCGTCTATTTTTTATGGGTTAGATGGGCCGTTGGAACGATATACTTATCGAGTCTTTTAACGGTATTTTGACAGAGATAAATGGATAGATAGATAGATTTGGTAAGGAGAGAGAGAGAGAGAGAGAGAGAGAGAGAGAATCTGTTATCCCAACTCGAAGAGATTTAACGATTCTTCTATTTCAAATCACATCGAATTCGAATCGATTTTTGCAGCTTATTTGGATTTTTGATAGCCGCCTTTCTTAAAAGACAAAAATATCGCGCTGTTAATAAACAAGTCGAGTGAGAAACGAAGCACCGTAAATATACGTGTAGAACGACGCTAATTGTGATCAATGGAAGGGCGTAAAAGAACCGTATAAATTACTATCGACCGTCTAGACTAGTGATTTTCAAATTTTATCGTTTCATGAAACACTTATGAATGTAAAAATATTTTGCAAACAATAAATGTTCTAAACAACAATTCGTGGATCCTTTGAAAATGATACGCGGAACCTAAAGATTCTGTGGCACGTAGTTTGAAAATCACTGGTCTAGACAGTGCCCCCGTCTTTTTTCGATAATTGTACTTTTACATTTTCATCGCTTTGTATAAAAAAAGAAGTTGAAATTTTCAATAATCTTTTAATATTTAACAAATTTTTATTTATACTTGTCGCAACCTTTTGTTCGTGAAATAATGCGTTCGCCGTGGAGACGGGTCGTATTAAAGTTTGATATCGTTTACATCCAATTTTCCACTTCATTATTTATACTTTATGAATGATATTTATATTATATATTATTAAAAATATATAATTGTGTGTGTGTGTATTTTTGAAGATATGCAAGATATAAAAAGGTAATCTAATTGAAAATAGATTAACAACACTAGCAGATTTGATTTGTAACGGTGCGACGCAACGCTTAAGGATAACAGTCATCTAATGATTTCGATTGGTCGCGGGTTTACACGCTATTACAACTGACGTCGATCGATCGTCCTAAATTCAAAAGGGCGATTCCACGTTTTACTATACCTCGAAGCATTTACCTCAGAATATTACTTTGAATAAAGGAAAGAAGTAAGGACAAGCGCAACTATCGATCCTCGGTAATCCGTTCAAAGTCGCGCCTTCTCTCACTTTCCCTATTCAAGGACAAGCATCCTTCGCTTTTCAACCGTAAAATATAAGGAAAAAGATCACTCCTGGCAATCCGGTTTATTTATTTTTCATGTTGAAACTCGCTAAAGGGATCCGCCTGTAACTTATAACAGTAGTTTCAGATTCTTGCAAATGGTAGTTGTACGAGTGAATCGCTAATTATAATACATTACGTCTAATTGCTGTTCGATTAACAACTGTAATCGAAGCGGAAGGTAATCTCGACGACGCACGTAAAAGGAGCCTTCCAAGCTTCTGCTCTTTCTTTAAAATAGATTCTAACGATAAGAACATTTTAACATACGTAATAAGAAATTTGCAATATCCTTTACTGATTTTTTTCCTTCCTTTATTATTCCAGCTTCTAGTTGGAAGGGAAAGACAAGTTCAGTTCGTCTTCGAAAGATCTTGGTACGAACCAGAAGAAAAGAGGGGAAAGAGTAGATCTGGCAAAGGTCTTTGGAACCAGTTTCGCCAGACGCGTGTCGCGTCGCAGTAAAAATCTTATTTTATCGGCCGGCCAATAGGGACGATGTATCTCCTTTCGAGGACATCACATCCGGCGAATCTTGCAATACTGTGTCCGATCGATCCTCGATGTCGACCGACCGGTAGGACTCGCTATCGATTAGAATTCGCTGATGAACCTGAAGAATAATTCGGCTTCGATCAAATCGAATCGAATCGAGTAGGGTCGTTTCGTAGAGAAAGAGGAAGAGGAGCGGCCTTGGGGGCTCGCTAGTTTCGCGACCTTCGACGCGATCACGGGTTCTCTTCTAAGTTTCCTTTCGCGACAACGTTCGCGATTTATGAATCTTCCCGCAGCCATCGTTGGAACAAAGAAATTCCTCGCGATTTGTCATGTGCAACGATAATCATCATCGAACTCGAGAATAAGCGAGCCGAAGAGAAGAGGATGATTCTTGGATCGTTCGCGACCCACTTGTAGTCGAGTTGCTTAGATTCGACTGTTGGAATGGCTGTTGGAAGTGGGTCACGCGTAAAAAGTAACTGTTACAGCAAAGAGCGATGTTTTTTCTTGGTCATTGCTGAAGAGAGCTACGACGCGGGTAACGAGAAGAGTCCAACGAACGATGCCGTAATAATCTACGATTGAAGTCTTACTTCAAAGAGAAGGGAAAAGAGGAAGCAAAAAGTTTAACAACCTATTCAAATGTCTTCCTTTCCCTGCTGCACAATTAATGTTGATATAATTAATATTACCGAATTGCATCAAAAAATGTCATTTTCAACTTTTTCCTTCTTTCTCTTTTGATAGACCTTTCGCAAGCACTCCCCCGCACAGATAGATTTGCCAATAAAGGGAGAGAAAGAGCGATGGATGGTAAAATACGATAGCAGCGGCACGAATAAAGCGTGGATAAAGCTACGGATAAAGGCTCGCGTAAAACAGACGGTTGTCGGTAAGTTGTTTGATGTGAGTGAAAGGCAACAATGCGAAAGTAAGCGCGTGCGCGCACGATTCCGCTTACACACTACTAACACACATAAGAAAATGTTAACTACATTAAAAGATCTAATTATGTAGCCATATGCAGCACGAGGTCCGCGCATGCATATGAGCTGCTCTACAGTTGCAGGTTTAAATACAAAGCACGAAATTGGCCAGTCATATTCAAATCTTATCTGTAAGTGTCCTTACAATTTTCTTCCGTCCTGTCACTTTCTCTTTTTATTTTAATTAGTCCTAAAAGCCGAAAGAAAGGAAGATATAACAAAACAGATAGAATTATTGGTTCTAAAATCTTCAAATTGGTTCCAAGATTCTTCCAGCAGGAAGAGAAAAAAAAGAGAGAGAGAGAGAGAGGAGAGGACTATTGGTTGTATAATAAGCAGATGACGTGGGGCTTTTTGTTGGTTGAATGAGCAAATTTTACTGAAATAATTTCGGCCGCTTTTCTTCCTAACTTAAAGACCCGAGTTTGAAGAGAGGAGGCAGCAGAAATGTTGATTCATTGTCGAGTCAAAGAGCTGAACGATTACTTAAGACTATTTTGGATTGTTCTCTTTTGTAACATAATCAAACAATATAAAGTGTTTTTTTTTTTTTAAAGAAAGTTTAATTTGAACATGGAACTCCTTCGAAGACAATGGTAAAAAGCTTGCAGAAAGAAACAAGGACGAAGAATATATATGCGTGGCAGATAAGGTAGTGCGAGTGGTTGAATTTATCGCGAATGAAGCATGCAAGTATGAAAGCCGTTTATCCGTAAGGGCTATCGTTGTTAAACGTTGACAACGAATCAAGCACAAAAGAGATTTCGAGAGCGCCGCGTGCTAACGAAGAGCAGATAATGTTTATGACGTACTTTCAAACTAGAGTTCTCTCGACTACTAAGAGTGTGCGCGCGCGTTCAATCGAATCCATTGTACATAATATACACGTATGAAGCTTACCCTACCTACCAACCACATCGGACAATAGAAATGATTATTAACTCACTAGGACTCCTGTGCATGCACCTGCGCGAGCCAAGAGATCTAACGAGTTTTCACGCTTGTACGCGCATCGACTTTGCTTATGCGATAAATATACGTGGATGGCTAGCGAAAATAAATGCCCTTTTTATCGACACGAATTGCCGAAGGTGAGATGAATGGTACTTTGATTAGAGCGAGGATTATAACTACGATTTAAAGCTAGTTATCGAAATGTTCTTTCTTCTTTGTCCTTTCAACAAATTTCTATGGATCCCAAGAGAGGCACACGGCTCGTACACTCATAAATTCAATTCGTATTAACGTCGCTCAAGCTCTTTCGCTTCGCGTGCGCGGTCCTAAGGTGGCAACGTTGCCAGTTACGAGATTAAAGGTCAACTTGTCCAAGTCCAGGCTGAAAGGTCGCTAAGCGAAGGGGCGACGGATGTGGTCTTTGGAACGAATCTATCTTATCTTACTTTTTCCTGTCGATCGATCTCCATCTTTGATAAAAAGTGATAACTTCAAACAAATTGTTTATTTTACGAATTTTCGGACCTTTTTCTTCCCTTTGCTAACTGTATGTATCTAGATAGTTTGTCGACTCGAAAGGGAACGTATTAGAACACATTAGAAAGAAACGGCCACACCCAAAAAAGGAACGCGAGACCCGAGAGGAAGAGGCGAGGAAGAGCCTACAAAGAGGATGAAAAAGGAGGAGGAAGAAGTGGAAGAGAAGAGGTCAATCAGCCCCGAATTTCGCCGATTTCTAACAAATTCTTTCTAGAATTGTAAAGTGGAGAATTGAACTATGACATCCAATGGTACAGCAACATGTCATTTAACCGTCTCGTTTGTCGATCGGGGTGGAATTCTCAGATAATATGCCAAGATACCGGAGGCGGGCGACGACGTTACATACCATTAGTGTAACGTGAATTTGAGGAAGCTTTGAAAGGATTGGAAAGAAAAGGAAGGGCTAGCGAGGCGACATGGCAATAACAGCGACTAGAGAGGCACGGAAGGAAAGAAAACGGCGTACAACCTTGCACGAACAACCTCGGTTGCCTTCACTGAGGAACCTTAGCTGCGCGTTCTTGCGTTACTCGGCGTTTACGACGACGAAATTGACTTTTAACAAAAACAATATTTTCAATTAATAAGATAAAATACCTATTGTATATTTTTTAGCGTTTGCGCGTGAAAAGAAGATGTAGCAGCAAGTGCGAACAACTTTCGTATGCGTATGCGCCCACGCGAATGTTTAAAGGTTGTTGACAACGTTCTGTGAACCTATGCGTACGAAGAAGCATACCTAAAAACGAGCGCATATCGAATGACTGACGAGAAAATCGTTGTCGAGAGAGCGATGGCGATTTTGACGATTCGAAACGTAAAGCAGCACATTTTTCGCTTTATACATTTTACATGTACGATTCGAGCGTCTTCAACGATCTTCCATCTTACGTAGAATAGGTTTTCTAGTTACGCGTGAATTATTTTATTAGCAAATAAGAAACTAATGGAAAGATTCTATTAAACGAAAAGACAAGTTTCAATAAGTAGAGAGACTAAAAAATCCATTGTACTCACTCCTTCGTTTCCTAGGAACTGTATCGTAGGGTTCTGGCTAGTCTTATTCTGAAACAAATAAAGAAAAAGAATATTTATTTAATATATGGAGAATAGTCTAGTTTCGGGCGAAGAGAAAGATGATAGGATAATATCGAGTTCTTCCATTACGCGATGCACACTTGTCCCAAATCCCGAAAACCTTCGATACATAAGAAGATGTAGTTTATTTTTTTTGACAATTAGTATTTTAGAGTTGCGTCAAGATTGTTGACGTGAATAATGTGATATTATTTTTTTTGGGAAACTGAAAATGGCTGATATTTTCATTAAAAAGTGATTGAATTCTTTCAAAAGTTTGTATTTAGAGGTTCTTGGAGTCATTGATTATGAATCTGATAATACTTCTTTGAAATAGTGGACTCAAAATCAAAGATAATCTTAAATTTAAAAAAGAAAGCTTTTTTTAAAATTTTATTGTTGAAAATTTGTATGTTTAAAAATATTATATTTTATAGAATTATCTATTTATTAGCTTACATTATATTTATTTGTAATTACATAAAATAGTGAATAACCTGTAAGGTTATTGCAAGTACGATTGTGCAGTACCGTATAATAAGATCGTGGATAAAAGCTACATTTGCGCCTATCTGTACCGCGAATTTTTGGATCATTTATTAGGTAAAGGTTTAATGAATAATTAAAATTTAATTACAGAGCGAGCACTAGCAGGCATTGTAACTTTATGTTTGTTTAAGAAAATCTTTTTCATGCTGCACAACCACATTTTGTAAATGTTAAAAAAACATAGTTCAATTGTACTTAATGTCAGGCAAAAATTTCATAATTATACCTTGAAATCGGACAAATATTAACTGCACTATATGCGTTTAAAGAAACTGTAATTTTCGTGGCGCAGCCAGTAACAAATGCTATGCTCTTGACGTTCACGTTTTAACTGATAATTTACAGGTGTGTTTAAGCACATATCCATAAAAAAAATGGTTGATAAAAACGCTACAGGATTTGCTAAACATATTCCACGGATTAAAGCCTGGGCCGTCTCCAAAACTCTTTTTTTTATCTCGCAAACGTTTTCAGGATTTGGGACAAATGTCCGACGTATGAAGAATTGGCTCGAAAGTTGGCCTGGGTATAAGGTTCAAGGGGAAAGAAAATAGTAATTAATTGTTGTTGAGTAACAATGACAAAATCGCACCCCTGCACGCGAGCCTGCACCGCGTCGTTAGGTAATTTCTTACGTAATAGTTCGAGCGCAAGCGCAGTTAACTTTGTATGAAGATTTAATTCTTATCGGTGAAATAATTAGGCACCGTCGAGATGCAAAACTCAAAGCAGCTTTCGTGCGAGCGAGTTCACATATCATATCACACATATAGTCTTGGACTTGCATATGATTCTGCGTTGAATTTGTAGGCTCTGTGGCAAGCGAATGGTCGAATGGACGATCGCTCAGGGGAAAGGAAAAGTCACGCTGGTAAGAGCTTCGCATTACTTCTGACCAGCTTGGTGCTGCAAACGAGACGAAAGACGATCCGCACACGAGGAGGACAACAAGAAATTCCACCTTCCATCTTTTGATCCTATCCAAGGATAGATACGAGATAGGTGCGAGATGGAGAGGGTTTTTCCGAGGTTACTTATAGTAAAAAGAAAGAAAGAAAAAAATAATTCGCGAGGATGGTTCGATTGCTTTCACCGACGCGTATCGAGGATTATTTTTTCATCGTGGGACCGCGAACGAAAAAAAAATACAGGAGGAAGGAAAGGAGGGATGGCTCAGAGAAATCTAATTGCGAGGAATTGACGAACAAGTCGACGAGGGAAGAAGGTAGAAACAAATCGAAGAAAGGATTTAGAGAACGTTCGCTGGTTTAACGTCTTGTTTCGTAAACGCGAGCTTAGCGAGTAATCGCGCGTTACCGGTTACTGCTATGCTTTCTCTCGATGTTGGAATTCATTACAATTTCAATTATTCTGATTATCCGAAGGATGATTAGTAGTTTACTGGAGAATTTGCATTGCTCGCGGACAATCTTTCATTTTCTCGGACAAGGTTTCGAGAATAGTGTAATATATTTACGAGAAGGATGATATAGACACAAAGCAAATTCATTCGAAGCGAATAAAAGCGAGTTCATTTGATCCTTGTCAGGATCGATGCTTCGAGATTTCTTATTGACAATGAATAGTGAGGAATGCACGATGACAATTAAACGCATTTAAATTGTATTGAATTTGGGCTAAGAGAGAGAGAACGTCGTCGCGAAGCGCGAGCCACCCGCCAAAAATTGCGACCGAGTGAGTCGATTAATCGCTCGACGCGAGACATAATCGCGCAAAACTCGAGACGCGTCGTTGCCAATTCGTGGTATGTGGATTTCATCGAGCCGGCTGCTCGCAGAGAAGCTGAGATATTCGGCAACGCCGCCAACTGGTTCACTTTCTCTCGGACGGCGAACTCGAACCGCTCGCTGTCTCCCTTCGCGTCGCCTTAACTTCTCTCGCCTATACGCGCGTATGTAAGTAAGAGTACGTTTAACTTGAACAATATACGTTCCTAAGCGTGTAGGAGCATCTACGTAAGCCGCCTTTGAGAACGCCTGAAATCCACATTCCGTTTCGCGACGTATGCATCTTAGATATTCGCTCCTGTTGCCTGCTGGAGCAAAGTCTTACAAGAAACTAACCCAGTTTTTCCTTTCTTCTTTCAGTTTACACCTAGAAATCCTATTAATTGACATTAATCACTATAGGTATAGATAAAAAGATACGCTTTATCTTATCTATCTAGTGTTATAGCCACCTAATGCGGTCACGCGCTATCAAAGACGCGCGTCAACTTGAGAATGGGTAGAACTGCGACGTTCCTCCACGTGTATATTCGATGACCGAGGATCAAGATATGACCGCAACTTAAGACCGCAACGGTTGCTGCCAGCAGCAACGTTCAAAAGCAAATGAAAAAGGATCAAATATGACGTATCCTGCACTTGGCATATTCTCATTCAAAATTCTCCCTATAATAAGTTATTTTTTTCCGAGAGCACCTTTTCGTGTGCAGAGAGAGAGAGAGAAAGGAACGCGCGACTCAAGCAATCGATATCGATCGATTTCTAGGTCAGAGGAGGCGAGCAGCCACGAGTCCTTCCTTTTCTCGTCCAATGAACCAACCGCCTTTGCTGTTGTAACTCACGGTGGCGCTTACGCGACGCGAGACGCATGTGCCCCCCCACCGTCCGTGTGCGCTGAGAAAAAGACGACGATGGACGGCAAGTCGTGATTATTTTTTTTCCAGTAGAACCGGCCAATCTTCGTCGAGATTTCCGCTTCAAATAATTGACTCGCGATGGCTCTCGTACAACTGGCATAGGTCGAGCGTGATCAAAGTAACCAGAGTAATGAAAGATAAAAAACGATGCGAGAGTGTCGTGTTTATCACTACCCTCGAAAGAAGAATGTTATTTTCTCTCGATTACTCTTTCTCCTTAGCGTTTCTTCATTTTATTATACATTGAATAGCATCGTGTCAATGGCAAGACAAAGTTTCATTTATTCTTTACGAGAACGTTAGAAATAGAGACAGAAAGGTAGAAGCATCGATTCCGTGGAAAGTGTAGAAGAATGGAGAGAAAGAGAGCACCCTAACGAAGCTTATTGTTCTCGTCTTTGGAGAAAATCCGCAATGCTGCTTTCGAGTAGTAGGTGTTGCAGGAGACTCGCCAAAGGCAATCCTTTCTCGCTCAATCAATATCATCAGCGAGGCAGCAACGCGAACCGTCTACGATCTTCTAGACCTCTTGACTGTCCTTGTGCTAGAAAATTGAACTTTCAAATAAAGTTTCAACCAAAATCTAATGATAGAGATAAAGAAACTTTCAGCTCTATATGGTGATACGAATCTCTCTCTATATACTTTCATCGTGTACAAGAGGGAAGGGAAAGAGAGATTACAATAATCAATTTGTTCGACGGTCTAGAGTTAGGCCGCACGCATCGTTTCCTGAAAGTATTTTAATTTGAAACTTTCAAAATAAAATATCCCTCGTTTAATATGTCGATGACCGTTCGCGAAAGTTATTTAGGTTTCGTGGCAAAAGACGGTAACGGTAATTAACGGCTTTTAAATGTTTGTTGAAAAGGGAAAACGGATAGACGGTGGAAGGAGAAAGGGCCGGAGATATAATCCTGATACTGTATTCAAGCCCCGTTGTTCTCGAGCCTCCTGCTCAAGCGCCGATATTAACCGTCAAATTTTTACCGAAGCTTTTCACCGAGAATATCAACTATCCAAATTTTCGATTAACCATAATATATTTAGAGGGCTTTTAATAAAATATACTAAGTGTGTGTGTGTGTATGTGTGTTTCGTCAAATCAAAAAAACTTTCGTAGGACGATGATCGACGATGAAGATATTTTATATACGTTCATTGTTGTTCTTTTCTCTTTTGATCTTTTATATTTTTTGTCGCAACCAACGTAGTACAGTTATGCGATACAATGCCATTGCTGTAAGATATTCCTTCCAAATTACACCGCATAATATAACTCTCTCTCTTCTTTTTTACCTTCTTCTTCTTCTTCTCTCTCTACTCTCTTTCTATAACACACCCTAACGCTTTTTAAGTGCTCGTTTAATTAATTCACTGGAAATTGGTGTTACCAAAACTAGTTTGGACAAATAGAAAGAAACGCGACCGTTTTCTCTCCCTCTTTTTCCCTTTTATCACGTTCCTTTTTTATACGTCTGAGAGGAAGTAAAGCAGCGAGGAGACGTTCGCCCTCAATTTCACCAAACTTTCCAGACATGAGAGAGAGAGAGAGAGATCTACACAATGTACTTCGTTTGAGAAAACTACAATTCCAAAGTCGCGATGCAGCCAACTTTCAATTAACTTGTGGTTATGCACACTGATTGGTCCGTGCTGTGAGATTCGATCGTTGCGCAAGAAAAAAAAATTGGTCTTTTTTGATCGATTCAACATTTATAATGTTTCATTATCGATCGTACTTCTCGCAATTCAAACGCAATCCTGACGTAAAAGTTTGCAACGATATAAGAGACGAATGCAATTTCATTAAATGTAGAAAAGCTTTTGATAGAAGGACAGTATAAAGAAAATAAATCGAAGAAAGAGGACGGAAAATTTGTCGAGGACCGTGACAAAGGATAAGGTATCTCTAAAACGCGTTCTCGTGCAACCGAGAAGATTGGAAGAATATAAGGAAAAAGAGGAGGAGAAGGGAGAGAAGGAGACTAGCTAGCATTATCGATTCTCGTAGGCTGTTCTTGCGGTTTCCATCCTATGGTGGAAGATCTATGACGATAACAAATCCGCGAGGACGACGAAGTAATAGTCGCGACTCTAGTATTCGATTAGACGCATCGTAAGATATGTGCACTTCTAGTACTTGAACAATAGAATAACTTGTTTAAAGTAATTTCGGAGAAAAATAACGAAATTTTTTTATATTAATTATTCATTATTATCGTTAATTATTCATTATTGTCCTCTATGAAAGTCAGTTAAAAGTCTTTTGAGAATTGTTGTGCAGTGAAAATGTATAAAAATATGCAAAGCGTATACAAGAAATATGTCAAATTATGTCAGAATATACAAAATATATGCAATATATGAAATATGAAATTGCATAACAATCCGCCGTCTATTGTTAAGTTATTTTTTCGAAAAAATTATGTAAGCAAGAATCAATAAAATAATTTTAACTGATTTTCATAGAGAACAAAGAATGAGTCTAACAGTGAATTTCGAAGAAGACGAAACGTTTGACTTATATTCCATGCTTCTCGATAACAATAAACAGTTCCTTCGATTAACAATCATGTAAAGTATATCGAATACTACTAATATTTTGGATTGTTCAACGTTCCTGGCCAGTGATGGCTTTGAAGAAATATTACTCACACATCGATAAGAAGTCAAAGATAATTGAAGGAAGAAGGAAAAAGAAAAAAGGAAGAAGTATAAAGTAAGAAGAAATAGAATGAATATGTATATTTTGTTGATTCTCCTGTTTGCTTCGAAGACTGTGGATGATAGCAACGGCGCCGGTTATCATGACACAAGTAATCTCTTAAACCAGTAGCCTTATCGATAGCTTCAAATTTAACACAAAGAGCATTTTGAAAAATGTCAACTTTCACATGAACTGTTTTAATCGTGTACGAGACTAGTCATTTTCAGTTGATCCGATCAATCTGTCGTAACACGATACTCGGTTAAGGACCTAAGCATTTACGTGATTCATCTCGGAAGAAATCCGCCGGAGCATGCACAAGACTCGTTTTTATCGAAAGCCGGAAGCGAAGATCGATAGAAGCACCAGTTATACCCATGCTTGTATTCCAGTTCCGATTGTGAACATTTATTTTTCCTTGGAATTTTACAAAAATTCATTCATCTTACAATTATACGAGATTTTGTTTGTTCGTTACGAAATATCCTATGCGTATAATATACACCGTATTAGAGCTATGTGGGATAGGTGTCTCGATAGCTCTCTATTGCCCTTACAATGAAATATTATATTTTATAATGTAAATACAAAGTTGTACAAAATAACTGTAAAAGATCTATCTATTAGGCTCTAGAGGAGATACATTTACGAAATCGTTTCCGTAAGATTACATAGTATTTGACGTCATTGTAGATAACTGAACGCTATTCACAGAAGGGAAGAAAAAGAGAAAGGAAAAAAGAGAAAGAGAAAGAAATGTAAGTTTAAATCGACTGTTAAAAGCATGGTATAAATTGGAGCAAATGAACGATTTTGTTTGAGATGCATAGCGTGTTTGGAATCTCGTTAGCCAAGAAAATGGCTAATTTTGTCGATATTAGAATCGAGCAAAAAAAAGGAAGATTTTGTAGGAATTATAAGACTTAGACTTAGACGACGACGACGACGACGACGACACGTTCCCGCAGATCTTGACCGAGTGCAACGACCTTCGAACAAAGTCGAAGAGACAGACGTCCTTTCAAGAGAAAGGACGTTTCTTTCTCTCTCTCTTTCTATTTCTTACTCGCTACATCAAAGGCCTTCCTCGCGGAGAAAGCCTTTAGCCACGAAACGAGACTCCTCTCGACACATTAACGGCACACTCCACTTTCGCGGATCTTTTTTCGTCAAGTCAGAGAAGACGCGATCGGCGTTTTGATCAACGCGTTCCGATTGGTCACTTTAATCGAAAAATCCTTCAAATTTGTCTTCGTTTCTTCTTTTCCATATCTTAAAGGATAAACTTGGCAAATTATTAATTGGCCATAATTGGCTCTTATTAATCGTTCCAACGTTTTTCCATTTACTCGATAAGATCTATGTTGGAAATTTCCTCGCGATCGGAAAATCCAACCAATTAGATGACTTTACTCGAATACGATTAATATTTTCTTCTTATTACTAATATATATGTATGTATCTCAAATAGAGTGGCAATTTTGTCCCAATTTTTGTTACTCGATGGAGTTTGAATTATGTTGGATAATCATAAAATTAAGGTGGCGATCGATATTCGGGGTAGGGGGAGAGAGAGATTCGACAGTAAGTTACGCAATCTCAGATTTCACTATTCTTTACTATTCCCTAATAATTTCGTTGTGGAGCAGGATGACCAAGCGAATAACACGTCCCATTTTATCTAACTCGACCTCTACCTTTCTCTCGCTCTTCTATCTTTTTAGCCGTCGTTAGAAGCTAAGAATGTGGCCTTTCTTTAACGACTATATCTGCGACTTTACATCACGAGAATACGACACACGACGACTGTCGATAAAAAAATGCCTTTTAAATTATATCTAAATGTACTTTCTCTCTCATTATCCTTGTCAGCCTTCATCGCTTGGGCTCGGTTCGTACGATTTTCTGCATGTTCTTTCGTTATATATCTCCTTACCGCTCGATTTCTATCTTTATTTTGCAATATTTGTGCGATTACGTCGGGTTCAGCGATCATTACGATCGATAAATAGACGCGCTCGAAGATACTTTTTCCGGGACGAGATCTGTCTCACAGAAGATTTTCATTGTACGTTTATAAATGTTCAATTCGTAGGGAATTTGTACGTTAGATCATAAAACGGCAAGTCGTGACATACATACCTGTAAGCACAAACGGAAGCCTCGTCGCGCTGCTCACGGATGTGATTCACGGTATATTATTATTAGAAAGCGGAGTATTATTACTTCATCGACCAAATTTATAACGTGGAACTAACTAAAACTCGGTTTGGGTCATTCTTGCAGCACTCTCGTAGAAACGATTATCAATTTCACGAAATCGCATCGTGAAAGGATGACGAAGAAATAAACGAAAAGAGCGACAAGGAAGGAGGAACCCCATTTGCGTCGTTAAACTATCCCTTACCATCATTTTTATTTCTTCAAAAATAGCCGAACACGAGTCGAGTGTAGGACAAATCTCGCGTTTTCTATCTAATTTCTTTTACTTCGATACATATGCACATCGACTTAGTTCGAGCGAGAATCTAACGTTGCCTGGAATAATTGCACATTTTAAATCGCTCCTAGAAATAGCAATAAAAAAAAGCTATTATAACAGGACAAAGTCCTAATAAAATGAGGAAGAAGAACTTTAGAAGGAGAAAAGAAGATGCGTTAACTTGAGTCAGTCTATAGGAGAGATTTTATCATAATCCTAAAATTTACTATTTTATTTACTATCTTCTTTGTCTGTATTAGTCTGTGATTAGTCTGTGTCGCGGCCGATAAACCAATGCGAATCGCTACGTTTCAACCATTAGACCCTTTGCCTGCGAACAGTACCCTCAGACAATTAGCCATAATCGCTCCCTCTGAGCGAACAACGCCTTTAAACGTTATGTTCATTTGTTATCAACAATTTCCCAATAATGCACATTCACGATTGTTACGTTGGCTGCCCAGGAAACATTTCATTTTTGAGCGCTCCACAACGAAAAGGTTAATGGCCTAATGCAAGGTCGTTTATATTGCAATACATTTTACTGGTACATTATCAACAAATAGAGCTTAAATTCGGTTCAAATCTACATTTTCAAAAGCAATATTTTGATAGAAAAATATTTAATACATAATTTCTCTTCGTATGAAAAATAGGTCAGAAT
Source organism: Polistes canadensis (assembly GCF_001313835.1). NCBI lineage: Eukaryota > Metazoa > Arthropoda > Insecta > Hymenoptera > Vespidae > Polistes > Polistes canadensis. The sequence goes on from NW_014569605.1 coordinate 89,882, forward strand.
CAGCGGCAAAGTCCTAATAAAAACAGGAAGAAAGAAGAAGAAGAAGAATTAAACACCGATCAAAATCGTAAGCGAGATATATCTTATTGTTATATCAACCTTTGATTTCTTTACTCGGTGAGAAATCTACAATTTCTACCTAATTTCTCTCTTTCGTTTATTAAACTTTTTACAAGCTTATGTTTACTGCTTAGTAATCGTAGAGATAATCGTAGAAATCAGGAGGACTTTGGATAGGAAAAACTTTCCTATAATCGAGAATTCTTAGAAAAAGCGATAAAATGTTGACAACACGAACGCAAAACGTGAAAACATTCAGTCGAGACGCCCTTCGTCCTATTCGTAAGCGCTGCTGCCGTCACTAAAACGAAACATTTAGTACCAGATTGATAAGAGCTGAATTAATATTTTACGTTCCTTTTTTAACTTTCTTTTTTCTTTTTTTTTCTTTTTCTTCTTTTCTTCGTTTTACTTAATACTTTTTTCTACCTTGGTAAGTTACGAATATCGTAAGGCTCTCTCTTCGGTATCGGCTTTCTTGATTTATCGCGGCATTCACTTTCACTTGGCATAATTTATACCGCGCCGTGCCGTAAATCGAATATATCTTGAGTGCACGTAAGTCGCCAATTAAACGAAGGATCATTTTTTTTTTTTTTTAGAGAATATCAGAACGATGAGTAGATTCTAGGAATGACAGAGAGAGAGAGAGAGAGAGAGCAATGCAAACCTAACTGCGTTTACGCTTTGATGCCAAGAAATAAAATTCAGGGACAAAATTCTTGAATTACTTTTTCGATAGTTAGCAAGCTAGTTTAACGAAGAATTTGATCGTAGAAAGAACACGAAAGGAAGCAATTAACGATCCCTAATTATTGCCATGGTTACGGGTGTTGCGCCGCGGCTTGTTAACGGTAAGTTGGTTATTTATGTGGGATCGGAGACGCACAATGTATCGCACAACATATAGTAAAATGAACTTTTACAGAGGTGCCAAGATATAATAAGGATTTACAAGAAATATTGTACGAGTAATCGTCTGGTAAATTTATCTCTAGTGAAAGAAGCTCGAAAAATTGGCTTCCGAGCGTCCTTTCAATTTGTTATTCGATTGACAAAGTGAATTAATTTCTTCTCCAGATTCTATTATTTATCACGAGCTTACCATAAATCCTCCATCGTAAAATAAACTTTCGTCAATGCATAGAATAAAGTTTAGTTTATAGTTAATGGCTATTGAGGATTTGGCCGACTATGGTAAAGCTTTTCCGAATTGACCTTCCTACAGTCCTTTTTCTCAGTAGGTCTCCGAGGGGACTTGAGGGAGAGGGGAGAGAAACGGTATGTTCGCTTAAATCCCCACACCTTTCACGTTCTCGAGGTTCACAGAGTAGGATCGTTACCTTATTTACTCTTGCTTGCACCTGTATCCCCTCTCGAAGGCTAACGAATAAAAAAGGACTGATACGTACAAACGCGCAAATAAGATTCGAAACAAATTATATTTAAAACATTGAGAAAAATAAAATATCGTCTATGGCCGATGATATATAGTTTCGAATCCTTATTCAAATTTGAAGCAACAGTTGTGTCGTTCAAAGGGAAGAAATTTAGATTTTTCTTTCCTAACAGCTGATTCTCCCTCGGGTACAAAAATATTCTGAATTAGAATTCTAAACTCTCTGGAGCGTAGTCTGAGCTTGTTTCTTTTTTCAAAATCTTCTTGAAACCTTTCATCGTTTCTTCGATTTTTAACAATCGTTTAAGGTATTATATATATAACATATAAAGAAATAAAAAGAACGGACAAACTCGGTGGTTTAACGAGGAAGAAATATTAGTTCATTTCCGACAGCTATGCGATTTACATAAAAGAATGACGTGTATCCTCGATGTTTTACCAAACCGCAAAAGGTTTTTGTACGGCAAACGATGTATATTCTTATTTTTCTTAGTCGCGACTATTCTTTTCTGAATTTTATTAACATCGCTGGTCAGTGTCGATCCGGAGTTTAAAATATACATCTAAAGAAAATATAACCTTTGAATAATTACACAATTACAAGCCCGACTCGTCTAATTTGCTAAAAGCTCCTGCCTTTCATTTCGTTTACATTTACTAGCCCTACGTGATAACGAGCTTAAACGTCGTATCTAATCAAATGTTATCTCATATTTGTTGCTTGTGTTTATGACAAATAAATAATGTTCTCTTTCTTCTACTACGTAATATATTGCTGCTTGCTGGATGTTGTTCACGAAAAAAAAGAAAAAGAAAACGCACCAATCACCATCAACGAGCTCTTTCGATCAATTTATCTTCTAATCGTATAATGTAGGTGGGTGAAAGGGAGAAATAGAAGAAAAAGTATGTATTAAAGAGGGGGGAGGGTTATTTAATTTTTTTTCGATTTTTTGAAAATTTTAGAGGTAAAAGTACCATATTTCAGGAATATTCTGTGAAAATTTCAAGTCAATACGAGAAAATTTGACGGAGATACAGCATTTTTAGTATGGTTTATATTACAAAAAAGGATTAATCGAGCTGAAATCAAAACTACGCTTCAAAGCAAAGAAGGTCGGATTAGCCGAAACAAGAGCAACAACGTATTCTGGACATCTCTGATGACATTTCCATAATGTACGGACCCGGAATTGACGACTCTATATAAGTAAAAAATTAAAATACCTCTTTTTTTATGATGAATTTGGAAATTTCTCAATGTCAAACTTTAAATCGATTTTCCTACAACTTGGTTTTTAAAAGTCGGTGGACACTGTCTCTCAATATCTACTGAACCGATCGATTTGATTTTTTGCACACTTTTTCTACACATATTTAGCGAGGTAACGTTGTAAAGTTTTTTATTTTTTAATTTTAAGTATTTTTTATAGGGGCTCAAATGTTGGTTTTTGGTCGAAAATTGGGTTTTTGACGTTAGAATGCCATCAAAAATAAAAAAAATTAAAAAAAAAAAAAAATTTTCTCGACAGGGTTACCTAGATAAACTTATAAACAAACAGAATGGCTTAATTTTTGCTGTTTTCAAGGATTCAGTCTTGAGTTTTGATGTCCACCGCAAAAAACGTTTTTTCCGCGAGTCCCTGACAAAAGTTGCTGCCACTGACTCAAATCTTTATATTTTTTCACGAAAATTTCACAATGTATTTTTAAAATGTTACTTGACAATACTCCATTGGAATAACATCATTTATATTAACCATTTTAAAAAAAAAAATTCATAAAAATATGCCATTTTTCGACCGAATTAACCCTATCCCCCCTTAAGTATAAAAAACAAGTTCAGATTGTTTTTCAATTAAAATCAAGCAATCATTATATAGCGATCTAATCTCGTAATTTCGTACAGCTCGAAGATAGGCTGTTATCTACCTTTTGTTCAAACTCGCCAAGTCGTTTCCAAGCGGAATTGTTTCGATCAAAATTTGGAGAGACCCAGGAAGTGTTTCGTAAAGGGTGGTCGAACGAAAAATCGATTCTTCGGCAAAACAAGTTTTTCTTACGTTTTAACACGACTGAGAAAGTTCGAGCGGAATTTTCTGCAAGTTCCGGTATTCAATTTTTCCTGAGATTTGGAAATGTGACTCATCAAAAAATAATTTCGTTTCGTTTCGTTTTCGACAATCGGGGAGACAAAAGCGACAATCAAAGAAACGATTTTTCAGGTAGAAAAAGGGAAAAAAGGTCTTTTCGAAAAAGACCTTTTTTTTAGCCACTACATATCTATACAAAAGATACTTAACATGTTATAGAGAAGAACGACACTACGTGCCTCAAAAATATTCAAAGTTTTATTAAATTATCTCTACAAAATTCCTTCTTATTAAGAAATGCTTATAAATATGTAACGACACATATACGTATACATGTATTTAACTTTCACAAAAGACTCGTAATTTTCTTTAATAAAATGATCATAGTATGAATCACGTAGCTCGCCCATAGCTTGTGCAAAGTATATGAAAAAAAAAGTAAAAAACATGTCAATATTTAGCAAGAAAAGTCAACGTTCGCTATTATCGATTTTACGTTGCTTTTGAATAACGAGTAAAGGTAAAAGAAAAAAGCAAAACTTAATAAAATGTAGCTCGAAGAGGTTGTATCGAGAACACGATAGGATTTGTGGTATAAATCTTTCGATAAACAAAGTCTATCGTCGAAATGTATCGCGACAATTCTACTTTCGAATCTCGTCCGAGAGAGTTGAGAAGGAGAAAGGAGAGGGGGTCTGATGACGTTAAAAAATTCACATCTATCGTAACGTTCGTCGATGAGAGTGACCGTCGTTTTGCCTCAACGTTTCTCTCTTTCTCTTTCTCTTTCTCTTTCTCTCTCTCTCTCTCTCTCTCTCTTGCACGTTTCGTTTCGTGCTACGATACCAACATAATCCACTATTGGACTTGAAATCAAAATTTGAAAATTTCCGGGAAAAAAGAAAAATAAATAAAGATATAAAAGTATATAAAGCGCAAACAAAAGCGCAGGTAAAAGCGTGAACAAAAGTGCAGACAAAAACACGACATGACGTCTTTTAAAGGCCGCACGACCACCGACGTGGCTATTTTCAGCGTTGCCTCGACGATACCTCGAGGAGAACCGTTCTACAATGTCACCATTCGAGAGTTTTAAGCTGTCCCTTCTCTTTTCTTCATCCTTCTTCGTTTAAAGCCACTTTGCTATGCATGAAGAAAAATCACATTTTAAGATTTTTCTATCTAAATACATAGATACATACGTACATATATACACATATATAATGTACAATATGCATATATATTTCTGCAAATAGAAGATCGTAAAAATTATAATCGTTAATAGTGACGACTAGCAAGACGATGAATCATCTGTTTATACGTTTCCCTTGATATACAACCAAGAAATTTTTACTTTCTTGGTATTTACCCTAAATGCTAAAATTATGAAATAATGAACGCAAGCTGCGGGATATCTTTTCGAACAATATTTTCGATAAATGAAATTCAAGAAAAAGAGAGAGAAAAAGAGAGAGAAAGAGGGAGAGAGAGAGAGAGAGAGAGAGAGACAGAAGGCTAGGCAGAACATATGCGTTAGAAAATCTATTATGCGTTCCGAAAGTAACCGGGCATGTCTTCTCGTTTTCAATGGCGACAAGCGAAACATCTGTAGCATTTCTTTATCCTTGAAAAGTACAAAACCCGTAAAACAAAGTAAAATATGTATTACGTAAAGATGGTTACTATGCTCGATCTATCCGTAAAGATACCAAAAAAAGGAAAAAAAAGAAGAAAGGAAAGAAAAAAGGAAAGAAAAAAAAGAAGGCAATCCGTGTGGTCTGGCGAGTGCGTCGAGTACTCTCAAAGGCTTACGTAACGTAGTAATCGCAGTTGTCAAAGCATACGGTTAGAAATGTCGAGAGTTGAAAATCTTGCTTTTGCCTTGAGACCTTTCGGTGACAAGAGTGTTAGTGTTATCGTTAGTTCATTTTGCTAGTCAAGCTGGGTTCGGTCAGATAACTCTTCGTCCGAAATAAATTTTAGTTTTTTCCTATATTCGAAATACATATGGCTTTGATTAATATCGTGCATAGAAACGTGCGTAGAAACGTGCGTATCCGTTACGACACAGGTTTTCCAGCCACGAGATCGTATACACACGGACGCAAATGCTAAGCATGCATGCACGCACGCACGCACGCACACCCCCACCCACGCAAGTTCGCACAAAACTCGACGTAAACGAGCGAGCACATAACACACGAGCTTGCGTGGCGCTGATGTGCGCGCGAGTGCACACACACGAACACAAGTTTGCTGATGCTGCTGCTAGCTACTGCTACTGTGGACGTATATGTGCGTTTGGAAACAGCAGTAAAGTCAGCCCAACGAATGGAAGCTAGAATAACACCAATTTTGGAAAAGATCAAACTCACCTTATTTCGAAGAAAATCTTCGATGGCACGTTGCGCCGAATCCGTGAGCTTCACAAATATGAGCGATTTATTCTCGTGAAAATTGCTTTGCGACGACAAACCATACTGGACACCTGCCACCAGCGCCGCCATTTCTCTATCTCTCGGCAGTGGCTGCTATCTCTCTCTTTCTTTCCTTCTCGTTTGCGCTCTCTCCCCGCACAGTATCACATACACGTCGTCCCCTTCGTTGTAAAGCGCATACAGCTGACGTCCTCTTCGTTCTCTCTCTCTCTCTCTCTCTCTCTCTCTCTCTCTCTCTCTCTCTCTCTCTCTTTCTTTCGTTCACTCTATCTCTCTCTCTTTTTTTCTCTTTTTAATCTCGTGCTTCGGAACGTCAGAACGAGAGAGTGAAGCAGAGAACAATTCCGTGATCGCGAGGAAACTATCTCCGCACCCGGAACTCTCGACCACCGTGACGACTTCGCCTTCGTTTTCGTCTTTGGGATAAAAATATAGATAGACAGAAAGAGAGATTCTTCTACCAATATCCGTGAATACGTGTCTTTTCTCCAACTTTTTCTTCCGTTTTTAGGTTATCTTTCCGTTAATAACGGAAAATCACTAATGATTTATTTTAATGAATGAGGAATAACCTAACACGCGTACGTCTTCGATTGTCGTTGTCCCTATCGTCTTCACACTCTTACTGTATTGTCCACGCTTGTTCTTTTCCTTCAATCGGTCGCTCTTCGTACGTCTCCGTGCGTCTTCGGTCGAGCCTTTTGGCGATACGTTACAAGTCTTCGTTTGTATCTTCCTTCTACGTTTTTTCAAAAGTAGACAAATTTTAGCTTCTTTTGTTTCTTCTTTCTCGTCCTCTATAGTCTATAATCCGACACCTCTTTTCTCGACTCGCAGTGTCGTTTTTCTCCTCCTTTCTTTCGTCTCTCCTTAATCTCTCGCCAGGGCCTTTCGACGGCCTCTCGACGAACGACCTCTCCACCACTGCTTTTCTTCTTTCTCTCTCCTGCACCTCGAACGTCGTTGTCGTCTTCGTCTTCGTCGTCTTCGTCGTCTTCGTCTTCGTCTTCGTCGTCTTCGTCTTCGTCTTCGTCTTCGTCGATCTCGTGTTCGGCTTTTCACCTCCTCCTGCAAAGATTTTCTCCCACACTTGAAAAGTGATTAAGAACCGCGCGTAACCACCCTTTCGCACGTTCCCTTGGCCTTCTTTTCTTTTGAACGTCACATATTAATGCACCGATATAACATTTGAAGATTTTCTCGTAGCGGTTAAGACTTATGGGAAATGGGGAAATAAAGAAGGAAAGAGAGAGCAGCGCCCGTCCTTTCGTCTTGATAAACTACACAACTACACTTTCGAACTGCCACCTAGTAGGTGGGGATTGCGGGAGAGCCGTCGGCCAATCACAAGTATTAAGTAAGCGAACTGATAGCCTGGCGACCTTACTGTCCTTACGCGGTCTTGAATAACGTTCGACTAAGAGCATTAAGTCGATTTTCTTCTCAATCCACATGCACACCTAGCGCCATCTTATAGCTCCTTCCAATTCTACCAATCAGCAAATCGCTAGCAACCTCTTAGGGAATTTATTTAGGAATTATAGTATCTTTAAGTTTCCAGTCTATCCAAAGTTAACCTTTAATCGATGTATATACGTTTAACTTCTACTAACTCTTTTCTCGGAT